>NC_067399.1:648658312-648958312 GCF_016432865.1 Antechinus flavipes | reverse complement strand
TCAAAGAGAATGGCTTTCAGAAAGAAATATTAAAAAAAAGATGCTGAAGATAGAACATAATAGATTTGATCCTTTCAGAGCTTGTAAGTGAAACAGATGTTTGAAAAATGGAGATAATGTTTTTCTGGAATCAGAGATAGATGCTGTCCATAGTTGGATATGGGTCCTAGAATGTGGAAGTGGAAATTGAAACGTAAGAATCTCAAGAATAAAATTATTTCAACATAATTAGGAGTGATTGCAATAAAAAAAAAAGATGGGTTGTCTCTGATTTGGCTTCATGGAGAGATTTCTAATGAGCTCAGATTTTGAAAGTTCAAATTCAAAAAAACAGAGGTGAAGTACACATCTGAGAAGAAATATAAAAGGTTGGTATGTTCCAATAAGAAGAGTGTCAAGAAGGATTTTTCCCAGTCTAAACTATTTCTCCTCCCTCAGATGATGAGGACCACAAAAGGGCTCTCACCCTTTAGACTTTGAATGGAACAAAATGAACAAAGAATAAAGCTGCTGTTTGAAAAAAGTACAATCAGTCAATTTTCATTGTTCTCATCATTTCAATCAGAGAGAATAATCCTTATGCTGGAAAAGAGAAAGACAATAATCAACCTTAGAAGAAATCAGATACTTTTGGAAATTGTTAGAGGTCATGTTACTAGGGTCAGATAACAGTAATAATTTGCATTTCTCCAAAATCTTTCATTCTAGTAAAACCTTGTCTGTGTAGCAACCTTATAGAACAACCATTGCACTTTTTTCACTCATATTTCACCAATAAGACAGTTGAAACTTCAGGAAGTTAATTGATTTGCCCATAGATATATAACTAATAAATTTCAAGAAGTAAAGTGGAATCTAATATCTAAGTCTATGAAAGAGTACAAAGAGAACCTGTTTTCAAATTCTGCCTCTGAAGCTGACTGCTTTTATGATTATAGACAAATCACTTTCCTTCCTTAGGCCTCAGTTTTCAAATCAGTAAAATGAAAGGGATGCCAAAGATGATTTGAGGTCCCTTCCATGTTTCAATGTATAAGCATATGATATTCTTGGATGCATTCTTTTACGGCCTCGAGACAGCTTGTGATTGTGCTTTCTAAGCTGTGGTCCTTGACATTTGAGGTTCTTCCAGAATTAATATTCTATGGTTCTCTGATATTCTAGGCACAATGACACAATCTCCAAATGCTAAGTTTTCAGCCACTGATGTTCTCTATAAAAAGATCCTTTGTGCAATTGATGGTAGACACATGGCATTTATTTTTTTTTGGTTAAGTGTCACTGCCCAAAAGTAGTTTTAAGCTTTCTATATACATATACATGCATATTGTTATTTGTGTATATGCATGTGTATAAGTGTGTGTATATACAGCATATGTAAATGTATTAATTTGTATATATATATAGATGTATATACATATAAATATATGTTGATGCACATATCAACATTGACATATTAACTATATCAAGATAGATATCTTTTACATATCTCTATATTATCTATCATCTTTTAATCTGTCCCTTTGTCTACCTACTACTACTAGAGTGTAAGCTTCTTGAGAATAAGAACTTGGTATTATTTAACAATTGGCTTCTCCATTGTTGGAATGACTTAACAGTTTGTAAAGATTCCAACACTATATGTTGACAAGAGTCAACATGGCATAATGGTTATAATGCTCACCTTAGTGTCAAGAATATGTGACTTACAATTTTGTCTCAGACATATAATGTATATAGCCTTGGGAAAGTAATTTACCTTGCCAGCCTCAGTTTCCTCATAGAAAAGTTAAATTGTTAGATTAAGAACTTCTGGCATCACTGCTGGTCTAAATATGTCATTCTTTTATAGTCTTTGATGGAGATTAGTTTCAGAAATAAGAGTTTCAAAAGGTTGGAAATATCCTTGAAAGGATATTTAGCAGCGATAAGATATGTCAGGTCCTCTTGCAGCCTTAGACTGAAAATATAGAAGAGTGAGGAACCTACTATATCTTGGGAGTGGGGTTCATTATGATTCTGGACATCTCTATTTATAAAGAAATTTTTCAAGTCTAAATCTGTCACTATCATTCTCAATCTCTGCTAGTAACCATGTTCTCTGGAGCCAAGCCAATGTTGAATCCTTCTTCTAAATGACATCCTTTGAAAACAATGACTATGTCATTTCTAAGCTTTCTCTTTAACAGCCTAAACACCTCCAAGCCTTCAATGGATCAATTATAAAATCAAACTCTATCTCTTTAATGAAGATTACTGCCTCAGGTCTCAGTGATTGAGCCATTATCTGAATTCCTATAATACCTCTCACACATACTACTGATTTAACATTTGTTGCATGAAGGCTTGCACTTTATAAGCAGTTACATTTCTATCCAAATCTGTTAGGCATTACTGGTGACATTTCATTTCACCATTATTTTAACTCCATATTTGCCTACTACTGAGCACTAAAATATATCACTCAAATCCTAATATAGATGGAGATATAAAAACTTTGAAAAAGGATCCCTATCCATTTGTGAATACATCACACTGCCCTGACCCCAATGTCATGAGATTTATATTTAGAGCTTTTAGATCTGGGGAAATAATAAAGGAGTAAGATATTGTTAGAACTCAGTACCTTAAAAATTCCTTCTTTGATATCTGGGGCCATGAATTTTGTTTCCAAACCAGAATGGCCTCTTCTATATTGTCCCAGGTATTCACCCTGAGATCCTTTAGTCTCTGAATAATTTTGGTCTGGAGATGCTAATAGTGTTACAATTAAATCTATCTATCTATCTATCTATCTATCTCTCTGTCTCTCTGTCTGTCTGCTGTCTATCTATTGATCGATCTATCTGTCTGTCTCTCCAGCCATTAGGCTAGCAATGTCAAGCTTTTGGACAACAATCTCTCTAGTTAATCAACAGGAGTTTTCTTTCTATACCTAGTCATAGATGAAATGAATGAGCTTTATCTTCATGGTTCTCTAGACTTTGGCAACCAATTATGTAGAATAATTTTTTCTATTTTTTTTCCAAGAAAGGTTCTATAGAAGATATGCTTTTTAATTGATGGGAGTCACTTATGCAATTTATGGGAATCTCTTTCCCACCTTGTAAATTGTAAATTTAGCTGTAGTCTTCTCTAATATCTCCTCTTCTTTGTCTGCCCTTTTCATTCTAGTAAATGCTTGGTGACTGTTTAAACTTTTTTCTTTGATTAACAATCTTTCCTTCTTTCTAGATCTCTTTTGCTCACATTCTTAATGTCTCTTGATGCAGTATGATACTGGAAAAAAGGATCACACACTTCAAAATCAGAGGATCAAGTTCAAATTTCACCTTTAGAGATAATTAGTTCTGTAACATTAGTAAAATTAGTGAATCTTCTAATTCTTATCAAGGAGTTAAAGAGAATTTAGAAAGACTGAAGATTATTAGTGAAAGGGCCCAAAGAGTTGGAGACAAGGTTCAAGAGAAAATTAGAAAGACTATATAAGATAAATAAGAAAATGGGGAAAAACAGTGTATTTCTGCATAAGGACTGTTGGTAAAACAGGAAAGTGAAACAAGTCAGAAAGAGAGGTGAGCTGACAGGCACAAAGCAGATAGTAAGAAAAGCTGTGTCTGCTTGTCAAGTTATTAGAAATGCTAATCATAAACATTATTGTACTTTTAATACCCACAAATAGTTAAAAAGAAAACAAGGGTTGTAATTTAAATCAAGAGATTTGAGTAGGGACTTTCATATAATATGAATTGTTTGTGTTTCTGCCACACTTGAATTACTATTGTCTTTGTTCCAAGTTTAGTCAAGATTTCTTTTGAAAGAAAAAAGTGAAAGAACTTTAAGAAAGCAATTTCATACTCCATGTTGTTAGAGAGAATGAGATATTCTTAAAAGAAGAAAAAGTGACATTTCAAGGGGAAAAATAGGATCTGTGTTAGAGGTGGCTGGGGACTGGATACTTGCTAGCATATTGGAGAATAAAAGTGTTACAGATGCTAGAGAAGAGAAAACAATGGGAGCCATATTCAAATCTTCAAAGAAATATCATGTAGAAAAAGGATTGGACTTCTTATTTTTGGCCTCAGAGGATAGATCAAGATATATAAAAGTGCCAAAAGGTAATTTAACCTGTCCAAATGTGGAGTGGATTCCCCTCCCTAGAGGTCTTTACATAGAAATTTTAAGACTAATGGACAGGTAGATATTCCATTGCATATAGCAAGGACTAAGTGGCCACCAAGGTCCCTTTTAATTCTCTAATTTAATTATAAACAGTTTATGAAGAAATTTTTAGTATATGTAGTTTTTATTTTTAACATTATTTTAATCATTTCATTAAATATTTGTCAATTGCATGTAAAATATATTTTTTAAATTTTGAGTCATATGTCCAAAGGGCTATTAAACTGTGCATACCCTTTGAACTAACAATACCACTACTGGATTTATATCTCAAAGAAATCATTAAAGAGGCAAAAAGATCCACATTTTCAAAAATGTTTGTAGCAGAAACTTTTTGTGGTGGCAAAGAAATGGAAAATGAGTAAATGCCCATCAACTGGAGAATGGTTGAACAAGTTATGGTATATGAAGGTAATGGAATATTGCTGTTCTATAAAAATGATGAACAAGTTGATTTTAGAAAGGCTTGAAAAGATTTATATGAACTGATGCTGAGCAAAACAAGCAGGACCAGGAATACATTTTACAAGTAGCCGCAAGATTGTAGGATGATCAATTATGAAAGAGTTGCTTCTTCTCAGTAGCTCAGTGATCCAAGGCAACCCCAATAAATTTTGGATGAAAAATGCCATCTGCATACAGAGAGAGAACTATAGAAACTGAATGTGAATCAACACATACTATGTTCACTCCCCCCCTCCCCTTTTTCTTCTATTTTATTTTTCTCTCCCTTTGCCCCTTTTATTTTGATTTTTATCTCCCAAAGTGGTTCATAAGGAAATAAGAAAAATTATATGTATAACCAAAATTAATTAATTAAAATATTGAAAATATGAAAATGAATTTTTGAGTTCTAAATTTTTATTCTCCCTCCTTTTACATCCCTCTCCTTGAAGAGGGAAACAATGTGATGTCAATTATACATTTGAAGTCATTTAAAGATATTTCTGTTAGTTATGTTTTAAACAAAACAACCAAAATAAAACAATAAAAATCAAGAAAGTAAAAAAAAATGTATCCTTCCATTTTCATCAATTCTCTCTCTGGAGATGGATAGCACTTTTCATTGAAAATGCTTTGGAATTTTCTTGCATCACTTTCTTAATCAGAGTAACTAAGTATTTTACAGCTGCTAATTATTGTATAATGTATAGTGTATAATGTTCTCCTGATTCTGTTCACTTTATTTTCCAACAGTCTATGTAAATCTTTACTGTTTTTTTCTGAAACCATTTTGTTCATCATTTCTTATAGCACAATAGTGTTCCATTACAAACATATACTACAACTTGTTCAATCATTTTCTAATTGATAGATATCTCCTCAGTTTCGAATTCTTGCCACTGCAAAAAAAAAAAAGAGCTGCTATAAAAATTTTTTTTGTATAAATAGTTCTTTTTCTTTTTTTTTTAAATATCTCTTTGGAATATAGACTTAAAAGAAGTTTTGCTGGTTCAAATGGAATGCATGGTTTTATAGCATTTTGGACATAGTTTCAAACAGTACTCTAGAATTGTTGGATCGGTTCACAATTCAATCAGTAGTGCATTGGTGTCCCAATTTTTTCTATATCTCCTCTAGAATTTTTCATTTTCCTTTAATGTCATGTTAGTCAATCTGGTAGGTGTGAGGTAGTATCTCAGAGCTTTTTTTTACTGGCATTTCTCTAATCAGTAGTGATTTAGAACATTTTTATGTAACTATTAATAGCTTTAATTTCTTCTAAAAAACTGCCTGTTCATATCCTTTGATCATTTATCAATTAGGGAATAGATTGTATTTTTTTTAATTAAATTTGGCTCAATTCCCTGTACATTTGAGAAATGAGAACTTCATCAGAGAAAAGTACTTCAAATCCATCTCACATCAGTTTTCCTTCTAATTTTGACTACATTAGTTTTTGTCTGTGCAAAATATAATTTTAAAAACAATCCTCCCTCTATCATTTGTTTGATCATAAACTTTTCCCTTATCCATACCTCTGACAAGTATTTTTCCCATTCTCCCCTATTTTTTAATATGTAACCCTTTTTAAATTAAATGCATAACTAAATTTATTTTATTTTTTAAAAAGAATAATAGATTTTTATTTTTCAAAATGTATGCAAAGATATTTTTCAACACACACTTTTGCAAAATCTTGTGTTCCAAATTTTTTTCTCCCCCTCCTCAACTTTCCACTCTCCTAGAGATCAAGTAGCCAAATATAGGCTACACATGTGCAATTCCTTTAAATATATTTCCACATATATCCAGCTGCACAAGAAAAATCAAGAACAAAGGGAAACAAGTGAAAAAAAAAAAAAAAACAAGCAAACACTCCCTACAAGAAAGGTGAAAATACTATGTTGTGAACCACTTTCAATCTTCATAGTCCTTTCTCTAAATGAAGATGGCTCTTTTCTTCACAAATCTATTGAAATTGCTTTGAATCATCTTCTTGTTGAAAAGAGTCAAGTCCGTCATTGTCGACCATCATATAGTCTTCTTGTTGCTATGTACAATGTTCTCTTGGTTCTATTCACTTCACTCAGCATCAGTTCATGTAAGTCTTTTTAGACGTTTCTGAAATCAACCTGCTCATCAGTTCTTATAGAGCAATAATATTCCATTACACTCATATGCTATAACTTTTTCAGCCATTCTTCAATTGAGGGTATCCCCTCAGTTTCCAGTCCCTTGCCATGACAAAAAGGGTTGCTACAAAAATATTTGCATTTGTGAGTCCTTTTCCCTTTTTTATGATTTTTTTTTTGGGGGGGAATAGAGATTCAATAGAGACACTGATGGATCAAAGATAAGCATAGTTTGATAGACTTTTGAGCATAATTACAAACTGCTCTCCAGAATGATTGGATCAATTCACAACTCCCACTAATAATGTATATAATAAACTAATACATTATAGTGTCCCAGTTTTCCCACATTCCCTTGAACATTTATCATTATCTTTTCCTGTCATTTTAGGCAATCTTAGAGGTGGTATCTTAGAGTTGTCTTAATTTGAATCTCTTCAATCTGTAGTGAATTAGAACTTTTTTTTCCATATTATTAGAAATGGCCTTAATTTCTTCATCTGAAAATTGTCTATTTATATGTTTTAATCATTTCTCATTTGGGGAATGGCTTGTATCCTTATAAATTTGAGTCAATTTTTCTATATATATTAGAAATGAGGTCTTTACTAGAAACATTGAATATAATTTTTCCCCAGTTTTCTGCTTCCCTTCTAATCTTGGCTACATTGATTTTGTTTGTACAAAACCTTTTAAATGTAATATAATCAATATTGTCCTGTTTGCATTTCAAAATGCCCTATGATATAATCTTTTATGTCTTAATCATTTATTCATTTTGAGCTCATCTTTGTATATGGTGTGAGATGTTAATTTATGCCTCATTGTCAAACTGCTTTCCAGTTTTCCCAGAAATTTTTGTCAAGTGCTGAGTTCTTACCCTAAAAGTTTGGACCTTTGTGTTTATCAGACTACCAAATTACCATTTTTGGCCATTTACTACCATGCATTGTGCACCTAATCTATCCCACTGATCCACCACTCAAGATCTTAGCCAGTGCCAAATTATTTTGATGATTACTGTTTTGTAATATAGTTTCAAATCTGCAACTACTAAGTTACCTATCTTCATACTTTTAATTGATTTCCTTGATATTCTTGACCTTTGTTCTTCCAGAAAATTTTTGTTACTATTTTTCTGGTTTTATAAAATAATTCTTTGCTAGTTTGATTAGTGTTGCACTGAATAAGTAAATTAATTTAGATAGAATTATCATTTTTATTATATTGACTCAGTCTAGTTATGAGCAATTAACATTTCTCAAGTTGTTTAGATCTGTCTGTGTATAAAAAGTGTTTTGTATTTGTCTTTACATAATCCCTACATTTGTTCTAACATTTAAACTCCCAATTTTTTAAATATTGTCTATAGGAAGGGATTTAAATGTTAATACAGGGTTTAGTATTTCATTCTACATCCAAAATGGAGTTGGTCAGCTAGATGGCACATTAGATATAATTTCAGGCCTGAAGTCAAGAAGACTCATCATCCTGAATTTAAATCTGGCCTCAAACACTAGCTCTGTGATCCTGGATAAATCACTTAATTGTATTTGCCTCAGTTTCTCATTTGTAAAGATAAGCTGCAGAATGGTATGGCAAACCACTTTGGTATTTTTGCTAAGAAAACTCCAAACAAGGTCATGAAGAGTCAGACACAACTCAAATGACCCAAACAACAATAACAATATGGAATCCCTGAAGCTTCCCAAACACACAAATGCCTCAAAGAGGGTTAACTACTAGCTAATATTAGTTCTTTGTCAAATTCTGATAGGAGAAAATGGGTAAAGAACATTCTAGAAAACAAACTTTTTTTTTTTTTGCTGAAATTAAATTGGTTTCTCAACCACACAGGCAGACTTGTGGGAGGGTGAAAGGTTTCCTATGGCTTGTTGTGACTCAAGTCCTGTTTTATACTTTTAATTGCAGACCTCGACATACTCATGTATTTTTAAATCACTAATTATGACTCAGTCCCCTTAATCCATTTGAGAGGAGATTTCTACAAGCATGGCTCCTTGAAATTCCATTTAGTAGAGGCTGTTAAATCTGTGCAGGAGATCAAATACATTTTCAAATTCGATTACTATGTGAATTGATGAGAACATAGATTATTGGCTTATATCAATAATTCAGATAAACAGAAGAATAAAAATGAAGATATGGGAAAAATCATTTCCAATTTATTCTTCTTAGTCTTAAAAATCCATATTTTTGCAAACACACAAAAAACCTGAATAAACCCTAAGCGGTTTCAGCTCCCACAGAATTAAAAGGTTGCCAATATTATGCAGTTTAGTTTTTGGTGAGGTACAAATATGATGAATTATTTAGGCATCAGGGATGCCAAGAGCTGGAAGATTGAAAGGAGAGGAAAATGAATTCTCACTGGTCACTGAAAGAGGGGATAGAGTGACTTCTTCCTTGTACCCCCAGCCCACTTGGCTTCTGCTCCTTTGCATACTGAATTAGAGAGTCACAACAGCAACTGTGTTCTGTGTTAGCACTTCAGGTGCCCTAGCTCCTCTGAATAGCGGCTCTATGGGGACCTGAAAGACCCTGCATAGGACTAGCATAATAATACTATGTCCATAATCTCTGAGGGGAAATACAAAAATGATGAAGGAAAACATTCCTTCCTATACTTCATGAGCATTTTTTCCCATCACAAAAGTGTTTTTCACCTGTGAGGTTATTGAAAATATCTATATTTAATGGCTACTTATGGGGAATTTCATTTATATCTGTAAGTAGTCAAATGTTGTCCTCCTAATTTTAGTTTATTTTCTAGGATATTTTCAGTTTGTTATTTGTTTGCTTCTAAGCTCTTGTTATTCACGTGTGTCTGAATTTTCATGACTTATTTGGGTTTTTCTTGGAAAAGATAATGGAATGGTTTTCCATTTCCGTAACCAGGTTACATTACAGATGAGGAAACTGAGGCAAACAGGGACTTCCCCAAGGTCACACAGCTAGTTGGTGTCTGAGGCCAGACTTGAACTGATGGAGATGAGTCTGCTTCAAAGCCTGGCATTTTCTCCACTATACCACATAACTGCACAAGATCAGTACAATTGTTTTTAATTCTGATGGTGGTGCTATAAATTTATCAAATTAACTTATCATGACCTACCAGAAAGAAGAGTTACGTACGTAAGTCAATTAAATGAAGCAATGCTTAGCATTATTATTGAATGAATGTGAAAAAAAAATTATTGAGTATTTCTTCTGTGCAAAAGCGTGGTGTTGAGCATTAGTGAAAGAGATATAAAAGCTGCAGTCTCCACTTTCAAAGAGTTCACATTCTAATTGAGAGAAACAACACATGTCAGAAGATTCAGTTTCAAGGTAAATTCAAAATCCCAGGGGGTCCTCAGAGTGCAGTATCAGGTAGATAGAAAGGCCCAGGGGTCCTGAAGTTTCAACCTTTAGGCGTTATTATCATCATCAACTGTAGCAGAAATAACAACAATAAGTGCAGAAACTCTTCCTCTTCCTCCTCACATTTCCATTCATTTACAAAACATTTTCTTTATTCGTTTGCTCCTTTTCAAATCAGGCTTCATTTAGAACACCGTGTTCATTTCTAGGCATCTCACTTTTGAAAGGGCATTGTATGTATATTGCACAGCCTCCAGAGGAAGGCCACCAGGAGAGCAGAAGGACTCCACCTGAGGATCATGAAAGAAACTGGGGGTGTTTGGTGAAGAGAAGATCGAGTGGGATGATATTATTGTAACTGCCTTCAACTATTTGAAAGGCCATGCAGTGGAAGCAGGATTAAACTCATTCAGTTTAATTCAAGAAGAGAGAAGTAAAAAAATAAGTGGAAATAAATCTATTGTTAGGAAATATAAATATGTATTTTTTCTAACGATGGGAGGAACCTTAAAATAAAATAAACTGCCTTGGTCAGCACTGGATAATAATTCATGTGGACAATATGTGAAGGACATATGAGTACTTGGGGGTAAGGAGTTTGTAGAAGAGGTTCCTTTCTCAACATTGAGTTAGACTAAATGGCTACTGTGAGCTCTTTCACCTGTGAAATTCAAAAGTTTCTGAGATGGCTGGTAAAAGGATCATTATACTTGCTATGTAGATGAGGAAACTGAGGCTCAGAAAGGGCAAAGCAACTTGATCAGTTCAACACAAGTTGTATGAGTCAGTCAGTCCATAAGTTTAAACAGTGAACTGGCACAATGGAGAAAGAATGGGACCTGAGAACAGGAAGAATAGAGTTCAAATATGGCTGTAGATGCTCACTAGTTACATGATCCTAGGCAAGTATCTTAACCATTGCCGACCTTAGTTTCCTCAGCTGTAAAATAAGGATAATAGCATCTACTTCTCAGGGTTGTTGTTAGGATCAAATGAGCCAATATTTGAAAAGCGCTTAGAATATTGCCTGGCACAGTGTAGGTTCTTAATAAATTTTTATTTCTTCCTACCTCCCTTCCTTCCATCTCCTCTTCTCCCTCCCTCCTTCTCTCTCTCTCTCTCTCTTTTTTTCTTTCTCTTTCTCTCTCTCCCTTCCTTCCTTTCCTTCTCTTTCTTTCTCTCTTTCTCTCTCTCCCTTCCTTTCCTTCTCTTTCTTTCTCTCTTTCTCTCTCTCCCTTCCTTTCCTTCTCTTTCTTTCTTTCTTTCTTTCTTTCTTTCTTTCTTTCTTTCTTTCTTTCTTTCTTTCTTTCTTTCTTTCTTTCTTTCTTTCTTTCCTTTCTTTCTTTCTTTCTTTTTCTCTTCCTTCCTTCCTTTCCTTCTCTTTCTTTCTTTCTTCCTTCCTTCCTCCTTCCCTCCCTCCCTCCCTTCCTTCCTTCCTTCCTTCGTTCCTTCCTTCCTTCCTTCTTCCTTCCTTCCTTCCTTCCTATCTTTTTCCTTTCCTTCATTCTCCTCACTTCTTCATCCTTCCCTTCCCTTTCCTCCCCTTTCCCTTCCCTTTTTCCTTCCTCTTCCCTTTCCCTTTCCCTTTCTCTTCCCTTTCTTTCTCTTCTCTTTTGCCCTCTTTTCTTTATCCCACACCTTAGGATAGCAACATCAAAGTAGCTATCAGGATTCATCTGATGGGTTTCTTTGTTGATTGTGACTGAAATTTGACCACACTCTTAGGCAGCACTGGCTGTCCCTCCTATTCACTCAGATTGCTTGGATTGTTTTGGGAGTGGGCATGCCAGGTCTCTCTCCGTTCTGGGATGAAATGGACTCTGCCTGCATTCTGAGTCCTCAGCTGATCACTGTTTTTATTACCATTTTGTATTCATAAACTGTTTTCCCTTTAGGAAGCTTGGTGACAAGTAATGTGTTTCTTTTCACTTTCAGGCTGCTCTGCAGACAGTCAGTGAGGCTGTTGCCAATTAATGTCTGCAGGGTTGGCAGTGGGGGTGAGAGGCAGCTAAACCCACGTGCCTTTTCCTCAGGCTTCTGGAGGCCTGTTTGGGTGGTAGTGACTCAGCTGCCACCACTAAAGCCTGCTCTATCCATGTGGGTGTGTTGGATTTGTGTTCGATTCTTATTTTTCATGCGTGGTACTATGGAAGAATCCAAAGACTTCTGCAGCTGAAGTCACAGGACCTGGGTTCAAATTTGAATTCTGATCTTTGCTGCCTGTGTGATTTCAGGCAAATCACTTAAATTCTTGAGTCCCAGTTTTCATTTATAAAATGGTGGGATGGTCTCTGTGGTCAGTCCCCTCAACCTCCAAATTTTTTTCTCATATGATTCAATAACCTTTAGGTTCAATTTAAATTTATGATCCTAAAGTATTAGAATCAGTTGACTGACAATCATATACACACTTATACACACATATATAGATGTGTATACATGTATATGTGTATATACATTTCATTTACATATATATGCATAATGACATATTTAAGATTATATCTGTCAGATCACTGATCCCTTCTCACAATCTCTCTCTAGCAATACATCATTGTAAATGATTTCACTGTCTTTAAAAAATCTTTGCAGGTATCTAATCTCTACCTGTACGACAGTGTGTTGATGCTGGCAAATGCCTTCCACCGAAAGCTTGAAGACAGGAAGTGGCACAGCATGGCAAGCCTGAATTGCATGAGGAAGTCCACCAAACCTTGGAATGGCGGCCGATCCATGCTGGACACTATCAAGAAGGTACTGATTAGCAAACTCCCATCTCATAAAAATGGATGGAAATTATTTCGTGAGTAATTTGGGATGTGAAAATTCATTTTTCTTTTCTGTTCTAAGATTATTCCTTCTGGATAGAGCATGATCCTGGACTAGATGGTGATTTCTCTAACCTTATGGTTGAGTGTCATGTAACAAATTCCCTAGTTTCCTATTAGCTTCTAAGTCAATAAAAGTAGATGCCATCATGAAAACTGTTCCTGGAAGTTGGCACTGTCTTGTGTTAATAAAAGGGAAATATGTTTCTAGGGTGGGGCAACTTAGGTTGCTCTACATTTATGATAATTTCCTATGCTGAGACATCTCATGAATTTCTGATAGAAGCCAAGTTAGAAAGTTGGATTATAAGTGAATCAGAGAATCCACAGAAGACTTGTTAAAGTGAATTGGCCTTTAGAAATTGTGAAAGAACATTTAGGGAAATCTACAGTGTTTGGAGCTTTATTTTCAATAAATTACTCAGGGTTTCAATAACAGCGAAAATCATTGGTGTCAGTTTGAATCAACTGGCATTATGATGAAAAGCTAGAAATCGTTGCTGGAGGAAGTTTATTCAAGGAGAGAAAGTGATAGGATGGGAGCAATAAAATGTAGTTTTCATGCTCTTTTATGTGTTCCTTTGGGCTTAGGAATATCTTCTAGACCAAGTTTAGACCAAGAAGTCTAGTTTCGTGGATATATGGAGAATTGCCTTACGGCACACCAAATTATTACTGATTGGATACGTTTCTAGAAGCTTTCTCCATATTTAATTGTAGAGGGCAGAACTTTGGAGAAGTATACTTGAAACAAGGTGTTAACTCAGTGGAATTGATGAGACATGGTTATTTAGTTTACATATACTTAATACTTAGCATGGTGATGGAATAGTTCTACAGTTAATGTAATTGTAATAGGGTATTTAAACTGAGGACAAAGTCAGCCACAGACATTTGATCTTTGACCTTCTTCATGGTGGCTCTCCTGCCTCCTGCACTCATATCAGACTGGCAGACCGGCAGACTGGAAGAGGAGACTGGGTCAGACTATGACAGACATAGACTGTGTAAGGGACAATAGAGACTTTTGACTTTATTCCTGACTATTCTCGTGGTGATTATTCTGCTGAGACCAAGGACCTCCAGAAAACT
Source organism: Antechinus flavipes (assembly GCF_016432865.1). Classification (NCBI taxonomy): domain Eukaryota; kingdom Metazoa; phylum Chordata; class Mammalia; order Dasyuromorphia; family Dasyuridae; genus Antechinus; species Antechinus flavipes. Next base: position 648,944,253 of record NC_067399.1, on the reverse strand, counting down.
AGGCTGAACATTACATTTAATGATTTTGTTTCTATCAATATCAGCTACCTAAAAGAAGGACAGTCAGATAAAATAATCAGTATTGGGATATCAAGACTATAATTTGCCTTTCTTTTGGTTTAACCACAACATTGTTGCCAGTGGCACAATCTGAGAGAAGTGCTGGACCAATGAGTTAGCGTCTTTTATACTTTCTAAAGTTCAGAAATCAAGATGATCTCATTGAAGTTAATGCTCGATGAAATTGAGTCCTTAATGAAGCTCCCTGGGCTAAGCTCTGGACTTAGCTAACTCAGTAAGATGAATGAGAGAATGAATAAATGAAGCAATTACTTCTTACTGTATGTAAGGCATTGGAGATACAAATAGAAAATCAAGGCAATCACTGTTTTCAAGGAACTCACACTTTAATATGAGAGACATGGAAGGATTTACCTACAAATAGGATAGAAAAGTCTTAAGGTACAATGGCAAAGCATGTGGTAATACTAATGTAAGAGCCTTCACTATAATCCAAGTCTCTTCAAGCTTTTCCATTCTTACCTCTATAAGGTCCTTATGGGATTGATACCCCTCCTATTTCCTATTCTGCTCTGCAAGAATAGTCTGACAGAAAAGTGATGCTTTCTTTTCTCTTTGGCAGGGCCACATCACTGGGCTCACAGGGGTGATGGAGTTCCGAGAAGACAGCTCCAATCCCTACGTCCAGTTTGAAATTCTCGGCACCACTTATAGTGAGACCTTTGGCAAAGACATGCGCAAGGTAGGCTCCCTAAACCGTCCATTATTCATTGCTTGAAGTATCACATCCTAGTCAGAAGGAATGACAACAGAAGGAAAAAAAATAGGGACCAAGGTCTTTTTCTTTCTTGCCTGCTGTGCAAGGTTTATTTAGTGTGGAAAGAGTGTCTTAGCATTTCTGTCACAGTGAAGCATTCTCAGTTTATGCTAGATGGTAACTACAACGCCTAGGGATAGTAAGCAAGCAGGGGACACTTTATACTGATTTTTTTTTCTGTATGTATTAAATAGAGTTTGGGATGGAGTCTGTGATTGTTTCTTTTCAAGAGACTTAAAACTGATTTAGTTAAAGAAATTGTTCCAATCAATAAACCATAAATCATTAAAATGATCATATCAAGTCACACATTCTTCTTACATATACATTTAACCTTCCTTATATATATGTATATACATATATTCACAAATATGTACATATGTGTATGTGCATATCTAATACACACATATACACCCATACACACAGAAGCACAGGCATAGGTACTCACATATACACACATACACACACACACTCCATAATCACTCACATGAAAGCCCCCTGTTACACATGCATTTGACTTGTACACATACATACGTTCACTGTGACAGATATACATCTGTAGAAGGAATGAGATTTCAAAAGTTAGTGCCTTCATTCTAGTGAGTCCTTGACATTGTCCCCATTTCTGGACTATCAGGGAGAACAGCTCTATCTATAATAGAGCTCCAATCTTGTGCTTCAAAAGATGGGTATTGAAAAGCACAGGAGTTGATATCAAGTCTGTCAGATTGTCAGTTTGGGGATGGAGAGAAGCTAAAGAAAGGCATTAGAATGGACTGTGAGGTCTTTAGAGCAGCATACGCTCAATTGATGAAACTCCTGCAAGTGTAGGTTGATAACCTCTCTTTAACTTAGAGAATCATCTATAGCACAGACAGGTTGAGCAACTGCCTCAAGGTTTCTTAGTATTTGCCAGAGGCAGAATTTGAAGCCAGGTCTTCCTGCTTTAAAACTAGATCTCTCTGTCATCTCTATCCTGCTGCCTCTTCCAGTAGAAGGCATTTTTAAAAAGGGAAGGAAAAAGAAAAGAGATACTTAGAAGAGAAAGCAAAGATTCCTGAGCTCACTGCTGAGATCACAACCTTTAATCTAATAGGAAAGTCATGTAAGTGCCCACTATGTGTCAAAGGTAGTGCTAAGATCTAGGTGTAAAAAAAAAAATGGTGTTTTATTTCAAGGTATCCAGGCTATGAATATCCAGTTTTGATATGCTGTTATTTTTACTTCTTGCATTATGGAAACTTACTTCCAACTAGCAAACAGGCTCAATTTAATTTATCATATTTTGACTGACTGAGTTGAGGTGGGCAGCCTGAGAAGCTTCCCCTGGGACCTAGGAAGATTGAATAGACACTAATAAAAACTCAAATTTATATTCTAGAAATATTGTAACTTGCTGAGATGGGATTTTAGTCACCACCACTAAAATGTTACCTTCAGATCACATTGGTACCAGATTGTAGCTCAAAGTAGGATTTTTACCTAGTATAGTGGCAGTAGTACAGTCACATTTGGACACATAGCCATGTACAGGCTCACTTAAACTCATGTTCCTTTGTAACTGTGTGTTTGGACTAGAATCCAGAACTTCAAAAGACTAAAGAATAGAAAACTATATAATTAAAGAGGCAGGTTTTATATTTAAATTAGTCTGTAGAGCAGGAACAGTTGGGTAGCAGGTGGAAGACAGCAGGTAAAATGGCTAAAAATGCACTTGAAGTGCCATATAATTTGTTGGCTTTGTCTAGGGTGATTAAAAAAAAAAATTCCCAAACTGATTTTCTGATGTAAAGTTGGAGGCTTTCTATCACAGATCAGTAGATCTTTCAAAATTTTGCTAGATTAGTGCATTTGGTACTTTTCCTTTGGGGGAGGAGAAGGAAGGGAAGGGTAGAATCAGCAGAGCAACTAAATGAATGAATATCGAATGAATGAATGAATGATAAAGCATTTACTAAGCATCTCCTATGAGTTAGGTACAGAAGATATAAGAACAAAAGCAAGATAGCTCCTGCCTTCAGGTAACTTATATCCAAATATGGTTACACACTACATATAGGGAACTAGTGACCAAGGAAAGGAGTTTTATTTATTTGGATAGTGGGTGATGGTCACAGCTATATGAATGTTGTGAGTTTGATAACAGGATTTCTGAGGCATCAACCTGGCCAACAGGAAAATAAGCAAAAGTAAGCTAGTCAATCTAATTCTATGACAAGAGACCTTTGGGGAAAAATTATTGGTTCTTTTTTTTATTAACTTGTGTTGCTATGGGGTGATCACAAATTAATGGACTAATCTGTGATGTCAAAAATTGGTGGTGTTGTCATGTGTGATCAGAACTTCATGTGTGATGTCATTCTCTCATGAGTAGTTAATAGACACAGAGAGGTTCTTAATGTGACTAATGGTAACATGAGAGCAATTCCTCAAATGCAACTACACAGTTACCATGGCACCTCAAACTCTGGAGTACATTATGAATCTTCCATCCAACTCTGATTGATGCTAGAAACCAGACTGGGGTTCTTTCTAAAGCATAAAACTATATAATCATTAATTTAGACGTCAAGGGCCTGGATTTAAACCTTCTCTGTCACTTTCTATTTGTATGTCATTCGCTGTTTGGGCAAGTCTCTTAACCCTCATGGTTCACAGTTGACTTCTATAAAATGAAGTGACTAGTCTAATTGGCCATTGAAGTTCCTTTTACCTCTAAAAACGTAACTTAGAGGGAAAATCAAAAGAAAAAGACACATATATGCAAAAAAAGAGAGAGAGACAGGCAGACAGACAGAGAAAGGGAGAGAAAAAACAGAGACAGAGACAGATAGAAAAACAGAGACAGACAGGGAAAGACAGAGAGAGGTATTGAGACAGACATGATGAGATAGAGACAGGGACAAAAACAGAAGCATACAGAGACAGAGACAAGGAGAAAGACAGAGAGCAGAGAGAGAGAGAGACTGACAGACACAGACCACAGAGCCAAAGAAAGAGAAAAAGACAAAATTGCAGAGAAACTTAGAGATAAAGATAGAAGAAGAGAAACAGAAACAGAGACAGACAGGGAGAGAGACAAAGAGGCAGAGAGATAGAAAAAGAGAAAGAGAGGAAGCAAAAGAAAGGAAGGAAGATGAAGGAAAAAGGAAAGGATACAAATGTATGCTTTTGAACTAAGAAGGACTTTAGCAGTCATGTAATTCAAATCTCTCATTTTACAGAACAGAAAATTGATGCCCATACAAGAATCTCATCCAAGCAAGTGGAAAGGGGAAATGAGTTTGACACAGAAAAATCACTGTGATATCAGCCTTGATCCAGGGTGGTTTATGTGTTCCAATCAAAAAACAAATATCTATTAAGTAGTTCCTGTTTGCCAGGTACTATATTAAGTGCTAGGGATAGAGAAGAGAAAAAACAAAAACAAACAAACAAAACCAGAAACAGCCCCTGTCATTAAGGAGCTTTCATTCTAATATGGGAGCACCTTATACAGACCTTTGAACATACAAGATAAACACAGAGTAGATGGAAGAGATCATTATAGGAGAAATCTCTAATACAAGGAAGATAGGACAAAGTCCTCCTGCAGGAAATGGGATTTGAACTGAATATTTAAAGAATCTAGAGATTCTCGAAGGTAGCAGTTAGGGAGGAAGAATACTAAGGCATGGAGAATGGTCATTTACAAATGCATCCCTTAATCACTTCAATGCTACTGGGATAAATTGGTGGGCTTCCATTTTAGAATCAGCTACTTCCTAAATGGCGAATATTCAAGCCAGTCTCCTGATGATGCTGGATGCCACTCTAGGAGCCTAAGAGAGGCCTAGGAACATCACTCTCCACTTCCTGTTTCAAGTATCTGAGCTTTCCACCGTTACCAAGGAAACACTCATCAAAGACCCTGAAACCAATGGGAGTTAGAATGTGTGTCTCTGTCTTACCAGAGCAGAATATCTGAATGTAATTGAGTTGGAGAAGAAGCTGATTTCAGAGTGGATTTTATTCTAATTTGTGTTTTTTGTCATTTTTTTTTAAAGATCCTCCTTTCACAATAGCATAGGCCATTCATTATATGGTAGCTTAGCAAGCTTATCAACACTGAGAAGTTATCAGAAAAGGAGTGAACAGCATTGACTGGTATCACATGTTTATCACTTAAGAAAAGGGGATATTTTTTTAAAAAGAAACAAAAAAGAGTCTGAGTGATTTCAGAATGAATCAAGGAGAGATGATTAGATTTCTCACTAGTGGGGAGGGTAAATGAAGAGACCAGAGACACTGAATGAGAGTTTACATTTGAGATGAGCTAGGGCTTATTTCAGTTAAGTGTCTCATCCCATTACAATAGGAAGGAAGAGGGGGGAGATAACACAGAGAGAGGAATGACAAATCAGACATGGGAAATAGTATTCAAATTGAAGACCACTTGGAGAAGAGAGAAAACAGAAGGATAGGGCAGATAGAGAAAAGACATTACATCTTTAGAGGAAGAAAGAGGAATAGAAATGATCACTTTTATTAACAGCATAAATCACACATAAAAAATATACACAGCAGATGAATGAAAGCAAATGAAGACCAAATCAAAATCTTGTGAACTCAGAATCAGAAATAATATTTTTTATGATGAGGGGACTCTACAATTAAAATTAATTAATAATGAAGGATAAAGCCTCCAAGCTAGTTTCTATAATGTTTAACCCAATGAGATTAATCTAAAAACAGGGAACAAAAGGGGTGGATTAAAAAATAATTGCACCAAAAGAAAGTCATTAGAAGAATGACTCATCCCAGACATTTAAGATTAAGTGGTATCAAGAGACTGTGAAGAATAAGCACTGATGACTCCCCAGGAAGGAAAAGAAAGTTGTGATTTTCCTCTCAATGAAAGGGAGATGATGGACTGTGTGTCTACCATGGAAACACCAACTTAAAGAGAGAACCCTAGATGGGAAATCAGAAGCCATGGATTTTATTCCTTATTTCCACCAACATTTACTGTGTAAATCCAAGTCTTGATCTCTGTGTTCTGACTAATTAGGGCATAGGGGGAATCATGAAATGTCACTGTGCCCTAGAGGTGATATGTCTGAAGCCCCACTGGTGTTGGTTTTAGTTGAACTAAATCTAGTATTAATCCTTTGAAAGTTTTTTTTCAGTTTTGGGGAGCTATTTTTGTGAAGGTCCTGCCTTTCTATACAAGAAGATTTCTTCTACTTAGCTTTTATTTTCTATACTTTTCCTCCTCCCCTTCCCTTCTTTCCCTCCCTTCCTTTCTCCTCTCCTCCTGTCTCCTCTCTTCCTCACCTTCCCTTCCTTTCTGTCTCCTTCACCCTCTTCTCCTCTCCTCCCCTCCCTTTACTTCCCTCTCCTTTCCTCACTTTCCTTCTCCTCTCCTCCCCTCTCTTCTCCTCTCATATCCCCTCCTTTCTCTTCTTCTTTCCTCTTCTCTCCTCTCTCCTTTTTGTTTCTGGAACTATTTCACTTGAATCTTATACTAACTCTAACCTTTTCAAACCTGCTCAACTCATGGCTTTTTGTTTGTTTTTTGTTTTTTTCTATTAAAGACTATTATAGTAAAAAGAAATTTCTTTTTTTTCCCTCTGTGTTAATGATCATTTCTTTTAAGGCAAGTCTCTTTCTGAAATGCCATTGACCCATTTTCTTCTAGAAAGCTATTACCTAAAAGCATGCTCTGACTCAATACCATTTTCTGAAACAAATGAAGGTAGCTAGAGTCTCTTCAATTCAGCTCTCAGTAGAATGGAAGAGGAGGGGAGAAGACAGGAGATACACACACACATACACACAGAAAGGGAGAGACAGAAAGATACCAGGATTGAGGCAGAGAGAGTGACACTGCAAGACAGAAAAAGACAGATAGAGATAGTGAGATAGAAACAGGGAGAGAGACAGAGCAACACAGACAGAGGGACACACACATAACACAAAAGCAGACACACAGAGAGAAAGTTTGAAGAATCAAGGTGAGGAAGAAGAGACTGAAAGAATCTCTATAAATCAAGTAGAGACAAGTAAGTACATTTAAATTTACTGTCAATGTTGTTGGCCTGCAAACATTAAGGTAGTGGGAGTATTCACTGAATATCAGAGCTAGAAGGTATATTAGAGATCCAAATACTCCCATTTCATAGATTGGGAAAGTGAGATTAAGAGAGGAGACATGACTTATTCAGCTGAGGAGAGCCAGGGAATAATTTGTAGGACTGGGACTTCAACCCTATTCTGGTTGATATTCTTTCTACTATGCTGAGAACTATCTACCTTTCCATTACAATTGATATAGGTAAAATTTTTAAAATAATCTGATGTTTGTGCTAAAATAATCCTAAATGATAAATTAATCCAAATCTCTCCTTTTCCTTATAAAAAAAAATGGGGCCTGCAGAGAGGTTGTAACAGAATTGGTTCACATGCTCCTTAGTTTGACTATGAGAATAAGGCCCATCTGTAATACATCAGGGAATCTTGTTTCCCCTATAATCATTTTTCCTCCAAAAGTAGTGGAGTGAAAAACACATTGACTTTAATATCCCTGTAGAAAAAGACACAGGAACTATATGAATATAAGCATAAAACACTTTTTATACAAATGAATATAGATCTAAATAATTAAAGTAATATTTATTGTTCATGGGTAAGTAAAGCCAATATAATAAAAAATGACACTTTTACCTAACTATTTATTTTATGCCATTTCAATTGAATTTTCAAAAAAATTACTGAGTTAGAAAAAATAATAAAGTTCATTTAGTTTAGAAGAAAAAAAGATCAGGAACTTCAAAGAAATCATGGGGGAAAAGATGTAAATAAAACAGATTAAATACCAAAAGAACTTTAGCCATTTTATAAGGTGAGAATCTTGTTAAAGTGTAAAATGAACAATTCTGATTCTTTTAAATTAAAATTTCCTAGTATAAATAAAATCTATGCAGTCAAAAATAGAAGGAATATAGGGAATTGGAAAAAAAAAACTTTCATAAACAAGTTATCAGACAGAATGTGATTAAATTGGACTATTGCTGTGGTAAAGGACATGATGAGCTGGTTGATTTAGGAAAAAAAAAACATGGAAAGACTTGGATGCATGAAAGAAGATTTTATTAATCTTTAGAGAAATAGATGCCAAGTGGAAATAAGCAAAGTGTTATCTTATATATTTATGTATGTATATATATGTATACATTTTATAAATATGTGTGTATACATTTATATATATGAAAACACACACATATGTATACACATATGTAGAAACCCTGTGCAAACACAAATACATATATGTGCATATAGATCCATGTATATATATATATAAAATATATATGTATATGTGCATGCATCCCTAAGTGTGTATATGCTATATGCATACATCAATATATATGTATGTGTATATATGTGTGTGCGTGTGTGTATGTACTTAATTACAGCCTTCTTGGAGGTGTGGAGACATAGGGAAAAAAAAAACAGTGAAAAGTTCATAGCAGAGAATGAAAGAAAACCTACAAAGAAGTAAAGAAAATCTGGGCAATTTTGAAAATAATATAAAGTATTTATTTATTATCTAGGTTTTCTTGAAATGCAATTTATTGCTTTATATTGAATCCTCTCTGATCTTCTGAAGTGTACATGGCAATTTTTTTTTCATTTTTTTCTTTTGGAATTAAATTTAAAATACATTTAAAAACTTAAAACAATAACAACATTGGTTTTAGGAGCCGGAGGGCATAGATTAAAAACTTACTTACTCAGTTTCCTTATCTGTCGAATTAGAGGATTGGACATGTGAGTTGCTGTGCTATAATTGTGTTATAATTATATTGCTTCTATATCTAGTGATGTGATGGACATATGGTGAATACTCTTGTTATTAGTGTATCTAAGTTTATACATAATTAGAAGAGCTAGGTCTGAATGTGACCTGTAATATAGTCATAGCTTTGGGTAAAAAATTGTTATTTCTCTGGACCTTAGTTTCCTCAGCTGTACATTTTTGGGATCAAACTAGTTAATCTCTAACAATTTTTTCCAATTTTATCTAAACTATCTATCTAAACTCCAAGACCGTCGACCTTTTGCCCAGGGCCAGTTTGAAAGGAAGATCTTTTGCTGCTTTCCATACCTCTCTTTCCAATTCCTTGAGAGTAGGAGATGTTCTGGGCCTCCTCTATATATCCAAGGCCTGTCTTCCATCCCTCATCTGTCATTTTATTTTTAATAAAAGCATATTTTGTCAAGAACAATAACTACGCCTCCTCAGTGTTCTATGCCAGGGAATTTGCTGAGTGCAGTTGATTTTTAACAAAGTGATAACTGTTCATTATTCAGTGATTGCCACAGGAGAGGTTCCCAGCTTTTCCCCTCTCTTCAAAATGTACCATTAATATTCTCCTATGAAATATCAGCCAAGTTTTGTTATAGCCACACAGTCTGCCCCATACTCCTTAGGGCAGGAGCTTCCAGAAATGTGTCCAGATCAGGAAGAAACCAGTTAGCAAAAAGGGGGGCTGTATTAGTCTTTTATAACACTCATTCCATATGTCTTTAGTCACCTGCAACATCACACTTAGATAAACTAAAATAGTAGTGCTTGGTAACTAGGGCATCAGGGATAGGACAGGGATAGGACAATGCCTCTGTCTTTTGGCTCCATATGTTATATTTTAGGCTTATTCCAAGTGGTGACATGTAGGCATCTGAGTTTCTAGTCTTTTTGACTCTAGGCATGGTGTGTGTGTGTGTGTGTGTGTGTGTGTGTGTGTGTGTGTGTGTGTCTGTGTTTTGAGATTAGGGTAGCTAGAAATGAAAACTCTATCTTTCTTAGAATCTCTTAGAAGACTTAATTAGAGAAAAGCAACTATATTTACTAAGTATATTGGGAAAAAGGGATAGGGATAAATCTCTAGCTACTTTTTTGATTAACATTCTCAGGGGAAGTATTTCCCAAAGAAAATGTCATAACCCTTTTATGTAAATGCAATTGTGCTAACACTGAGATCAGAAGCAAATGACATGACCCCTAGACTTTCCTTCAGAGTAGGAAACAAAATTACATATGCTTCCATGACTGTTATTTGGGCCATTTGATAAAGAAGACAGGTAACACAAGAGCAAAGCTATATTTTCCTTTCTAGGTGATAATGTTGTGGGATTTCTTTACTTGTAGGGTTTATGCTAAACAATGATGTGATTCAAGGATTTCCTGCTTATCCGGGATGCTGATTTGCCAAATGTTGTCCAGTTGCAAATGACTTAACTTGTTTGAAATTATATGATTATATATAAGGTGACAAGTAATTTTGCAAATTGCTACTGTGATGGATGGCCCAATGAAAATGAATCCAAAGTAGGCAGAAACCAGTAATAAACAATTTAACCATAAAATAGGCATCATGTTTTTCTAAAAATAGGCATCATATTTTTAGAAAAACAAAACAGAAAACAAGCAAAAATAATTGTACATGTTTAAGAAAAGGAGACCTAAATTAGTAGAAACTTCTTTGAAAGTGATCTAGAAAGGGGCAGCTAGGTGGCACAGTGAATAGAGCACCAGCCCTGAAGTCAGGAGGACCAGAGTTCAAATCTGATCTCAGATACTTAACATGTCCTAGCTATGTGACCCTGGGCAAGTCACTTAACACCAATTGCCTCAGGTGGAAAAAAGAAAAGAAAATGATCTGGAGAATGGCTGAACAGGTTTGGGATGGAATACTAATGTGCTGTAAGAAATAATCAGTAAGATGGTTTAAGAAAAAAACCTGGGAAGACTTATATGCAATGAGGCAGAACAAAGTGAGCTTCACTGGAAAAACAATGTACACAGTAACGTCAATAGGTAAGGATGATCCTCTGAAAAAGATTTATCTACTCTCATCAAGATGAGGATCCAAAGCAATTTAATTCCAAAGGATCCAGCTCCAGAAAGAGAACTGATAAACTGAGTACAAACTGAAGCCTATTTTTATTTCATTTTGTGTGTGTTCTTCTTTTGCAACATAACTCACATGGAAATATATTTTGTGGGACTTCTCAGGTTAAATTTTTTTTTTCAAGCCCTGTCTTCCCTCATCCCCCAAAAAAAGGAAAAAAAAAAGAAAAAAAAAGACCTGAGGTACTTTAGTTGATCACAAGCTCAGTATAAATCAACAATGTTACATTGCTATTGTACATATATGCCCAATCTTTGGCTACATTGATAGATACATAATATATCCGTTAATGCTATTAAGTATATACTGAGCAACTAATTATTCAATGTGAGAAATTGCTCACCCTCTACTTGATATAAAGATACATAACAGTTCTATTCCTGGTGATGTATTCTAAGAGGTACATTAACTGGGGTTATATACTGAGGATGTGTGAAGAAGGTGAGAAGTCTCAAATCCATGATGCCTAAAAATCTAGGGATATTTAACCCAGGGAAAAGAAGACAATAAAGAGAGAATGCAGTTTCGTGTAGCATTCTCTAGAATGGGGAATGGAGGCTTCAGGAATCTATGATCTAACAAGTATAATATGATCGCCCAGTATGTTGGTAAAGCAACAACAACAAAAAAGGGTCACCTTCTAGTCATCCAGTTATAGTCAAGTATTGGACTTGTCTTCAATATAACCATATCTCCAGCATAGCAGCCAGTGTACAAGTGGCTTTGGGTAAATCATGCCTTCTAATTAGTAATTTGTTTTGCTGGACTGTGCATATTTGTCACAAGTGTTTTCCCCCTTTACTCCTTTCTTCTTTTCTTTCTTCCTTCCTCTTGCTTCCCTTCTCTGTCTTATCTCTGCCTCTGTATCTGTCTTTCTATCTCTGTCTCTGTTTCTGTCGGTCTCTCTGCCCTTCTATCCTTTCCTACTTACCTCCTTTCCCCACCTTATTAGTTCATGGAGAGAAAATAAATATTTGTTCACCTTTTGTAAAGAACTATTGTAAGAAATCATTCATTTTCCCAATTTGAGCATTTCTGGACCACCTTTACATAAGATTCACTTTATGTCTGCCTTGGGGAGAGACTTGTCTTTTGAAGGAGAGACTTTGTCTTTTGATCATTGACCTGTGAGAAAGAACTCTGTCTTCTGTCTTTTAATTTTAATTTTCTTTTTTTGGGAGGGGAGAGGGGGATATGAGTTATACAAGATGAGTTGGTATGAAGGGTTTGTGAGCTACATGACAGATCTCATTACTTTAGTTTTCTCCCCAAACTTACCCAGATTCCAAACTTCCCTACTATGACTCAGTGTTCCACAATCTCTCTAGTCATCCAAATTCTTGACTTTGAGGTCATCCTTGACTTTTCACTTTCTCTCACCCCAGTATCATATCAGTTATCTTATCTCTTCCTCCACATCCCTGATACCCACCACTTTCTATCTTTAAAGTCATTTCCCTAGTGCAAATCTCCATTACCTCAGTCCTAGACTATTATAAAGGCATACAAATTTATGTCTATACTTGAAGTCTTGGCACACTTCAGTAATTCAGAGTTGTGAAGGTAATTTTTCCTAAAATGCAGGTCTAAATATGTTACTTTCCTACTCAATAATCTTTGTTGGATTCCTATGGAATCTATTAACACTTGGTATTCACTCTTTATCTCATACATTTAAAAAACTCTATTTTTTTAGTGATTATAAGGAAGAGAAAAAGGATCAACATTTATTAATCACCTTAGAGGTGCTAGGCATCATGCTAAGTATTTTACAAGAAAATGTCATTTGATCCTCACAACAACCCTGGAAGATAGGTGCTATGAGCCCCATTTTGCAACTGAGAAATGGACTCATTTACAGGTTAAGTGACTTGCCCACAGTCACATAGCTAGTAAATATCTAAGATTGAATTTTAACTCAGGTATTCTTGATTCTTGCCCTAGCATTCTATCTACTGTATTACTAGCTGTCTTTTTGTATTGTATTGTGGTATATACAATTTTTAGTAAAAGGATACATGCGTATAATTTTTAAATAATCTGTGGTATACATTATGGTGATGTGTGCTCAATTTACTTGTTTGTATATTTGTTTTTTAAGGATGGGCAAATTATTTCAAACTTTTTAAAGATGACTAGTTTGGTAGGCAAGAAGAATGCACTAAAAATTAGACCTGGATTTAGTTTTGCTATTAACCAGTAATGTCAACTTTAGAAAAAACATGTTAAGGTTTTATATGCATAGCATCAAATTGCCATATCATTTTAAAATCAAAATACTTCAGCACTTAGGCAGTTCATCCCTGTCATTAGTCTATTGATAAAAAGATGAAGACTTATAAAGAATAATTGCCTTTCTAATCGTCCCACTCACATGGAATGGCACATGGAGGATTCACACTCCCATCCTGTCCTAGTCAAAGTCTTACACAACTGGTTGCTTTCAGAGCTTCTCAGGTTCTTTATCTATCAAATCAAATAAATTCAACTAAATGGTCTTTCTAAGGCCCCTTGTACCCTATAGTCCCTCTGACATGATAGATATCTGAAAAACTGTCAGGTGAAGGAGGTGTTATATTTAAAATGTCCAACTCGAAAGAGAACTATTAATCTTTGCAGAGATGAGATAGGAGGAGGGATTGGTGACAGGAAGGCAGATTTCAAAAACTTTCTAATAAACCTCCCTAATGTCGGAATGGCCATTTCTTGAAGCAGAAAACTCCAAATTCTTTCAGTTTTGAGATTCTGATATTCTCTCCATAATTCTGAGAGATTTCAACACTGACAGTAACAGGGATTAATTAGGGATAGGTAGGTGGCTCAGTGGATAGAGTATTGGGCCCATCAAAGAAGTCTCAAGTTCAAATCCAGCCTCAGACATTGCCTAACAGTTGATGTTGGATAAGTTACTTAACCTCTGTTTATATCAGTTTCCCTATCTTTAAACTAAGGATAACAGTGGAAGCTAATTCTTAGAGTTATCATGAGGATCAAATAAAATTATATTTGTAGAGGACTTAGCATATAGTTCCTGACTCAGAATTAGTTGGTTGTTGCCCTTCATACTTGAAGAAGGTCAAAATGTCATCATTATGTTAAAGAAAATTTAGAATGTGTCCAACTGGGGCTCATCAGATCAAAATGAGTTTGGAATGCTCTGTCATAGGTCAGACACAAATAGTCCTCCTGAACATTTGGGAAAGTTGTATCTCACATTTCTTATTCCTTTTGTCTAATTCAATTCTGCTTACATATAGTAGCTACTGTATAGATGCTAGTTTTATTATTTTGTTATTAGCTTAGACTTAGGGCTATATGCTTAACAAAGAGAGATCATCAAGGATATGCAATTGAAGTAGATAGCGATGCTATCAATGAAGTGTATTTTTGTAATATCCCAAAGTTTTCTTTTTCACATGGCTCTATTGGTCAGTCATTCAATACAGGTATTATTAAGGTACTGTGCTAAGAACTAGGAATACAAAGAAAAGTAAGACAGTTCCTGTACTTGAAGAACTTATAGTATAATAGGGAAGATAAGAAAAATTTGCCTAATAAGCTCAACAGTGATGGAATAGCCACTGAAAATAGGAAATATTTAAAATATATACAACATGCAAACCATATACAATATGCCATGCTCAAACAAATAAGGTAGATTCAAGACAAACTGGAGAGAATAAATAAAAGGGAAGTACCAACTTTGGGGGAGGATTTGAATAAAGGCTTGAAAATGGCTGAGACTTTAAGAAAGCCTGAGTAGTTGGGAGGTGAATATTAGGAGAAAGAACATTATAGGAATGGGCAACAATTAGTGACAAAAACAATATCTAGTTTAAGGAAAATTTAGGAGTCCAGTGATTTTGGATGATTGAGTAAAATGAGCAGAATATAAGGAATAAGAAGACTAGAAAAGTAGAAGAGTTAAAAGCCAAAAACAAGATATTATATTTTTTCCTGTAGGAAATAGGAAACCCTGAAGTTGAATAGGGAAGTGACATGATTAAAGTTGCATTTTAGGAAGATCAACTTGACAAGTGAAAATAGGATAGATTGAGGAGAGACTTGAGACTGGGAAGCCAAATTTGAGACTATTATAGTCGTTCAGATGTGAAGGGATGAGCACTTGGGTCAAAGTGCTGGCAATTTCAGAGGAGAGGAGAGAATGTGTGTTAGAAATGTCATAAAGGTACAATTGGCAGGACTTGGCAACTGATTAAATTTGAAGGATTAGAAAGAATGACATATCAATGGTACCGATTGAGTGTTGAGCTTGAAAGATTGGGAAAATGGTAGTATTCTTTAAAATGATAGATAAGTTAGAAAGAGGGGGAAGGATAATGGGTTCAGTTCTTGACACTTTGAGTTTAAGATATCTATGAGACATTGAGATTGAAATGCCAATACACACTTGGAGAAGTAAAAGTGGAGATCAGGAGAGAAGGTTGGGTTGGATGAATGCATCTGAGAGTTATTTGCAGAGAAAGGATAGTTAAAACAATGTGATCTGGTAAAATCATCAAGTGAAATAGTATAAAGGCAGAAGAGAAGAACACTCAGGACAGGACTTCGGGGAACATGTATAGTTAATATTTGTGACTTCAACAACGATCCAGCAAAAGAGACGAGGGAGAAATAATCAGACAGATAGATAGGAGAACCAAGAGGAAGCAATGCCAGGAAAAATTAGAGGTAATAGAGGATCAAGAGGAAGAGAATAATCCAAAGTTTTAGATGACACAGAGAGTTCAAGAAAGATGATGACTAAGAAAAGGCAATTAGATTTAGTGATTAAGAGCTCACTGGTAAATTCAGAGAGCAGTTTCAGTTAAGTAATGAGGTTGGAAGAAAGAAAGTAAAGGCCAGGGAGGAATTGTATGTAGATAGATTAATATAATCAGAAAAGGGAGAAGAAGTATAGGATGATAGCTAACAGAAATGGATGAATCAAGTGAGAATTCTTTGAAGTTGGAGCAGAAGTGAGCTTTTTCTGTAAGCAGTAGGAATAAGATCAGTAGACAGGGAAATACCAAATGATAAATGAAAGTGTAGGGCAACTAGGTAGCAAAGTGCATAGAGTGTTAGGCTTAGAGTCTGGAAGACTCATCTTGGTGAATTCAAATCTGGTCTCAGAACCTTACTGATTGTATGACCCTGGCCAAGTGATTTAATACGGTTTGCATCAGTTTCACATTTGCAAAAGGATCTGGGAATAAACATCAAACCACTTCAGTACCTTTACCAATAAAGCCCCAAATGGGTCTGTGAAAAGTAGGACATGATTGAAAAATGACTAAACAACAACCATGGCATAATAAAGAGAGAAATCTGCTGAATAAGATGGATTAGAATAGGATCACTTGTGCAAGTAGAGTGGTTAGCCTTGTCATGGAATAGGGGTACTTCTTCATATGAAAAAAGAGTAAAGAATGATTAAAGTCACAGAAATTATCTTAATGGTATGAGATGATGAGAAGGAGAGAAGAAATAAACTGTATTTATTTTTCATTGAGGTTAGGTTCTTAGCTGAGAGGATGAGAAATGATAGGAGCTATGTGTGATTTAAAGATAGGTAAAAGCGAAGGTTTAGAAGAGCTGCTGTGATGAGTAAATTATTGAGGTATAAAGATTGCCTCACCATAGAAAGGGCCCAATTGAGATTATTTAATATAACTTTTTATTGAACTCAGTCATAATGCTTTCACGAGTTTCTCAAGCTTTATTCACTAGTCATGTAGAAGTGTTTTAAGGTTCATGAATTTGTTTATAGAAGCATGGCACAATGAATAAAAGCATTGTCTTTAGAGTAAGATGATCTGTGTTCTAATCTCTCTGATACTTAGGTGTGATATTGGCTTCAATTTACTAATTTTTTTATTTTTATTATAGTTTTTTATTGAAAGGACATATGCATCAGTAATTTTTCAACATTGTCCTTTGCAATCACTTCTGTTCCATCTTTTCCCTTCCTTTTCTCCACCTCCTCCTTCCCTAGGTGGCAGGCAGTCTCATACATGTTAAACATGTTAAAGTATATCTTAAATACAATATATGTGTACAGATCTTTACAGCTTTCTTGTTGCCCAAGAAAAATCGGATTCAGAAAAGTAAAAATAAACTGGGAAGAAAAAACAAAAATTCAAGCAGTCCACCTTCATTTCCCAGTGTTCTTTCTCTGGGTGTAGCTGCTTTGGTTCATCACTGATCAACTGGAACTGAATTGGATCTTCTCATTGCTGAAGTTATCTACTTCTATCAGAATTGATCTTCAAATAGTATTGTTGTTGAAGTATATAATGATCTCCTGGTTCTTCTCATTTCACTTAGCATCAGTTCACATAAGTCTCTCCCAGCCTCTCTGTATTCATCCTTCAGCTAATTTTTAAAATGAAATGAATAGATTTGATGACATCTGTGATCCTATTCAGTTCTTGTTTTATTGTTACATGATTTAATTTGATTTCTCAATAATACTGTGAAACAAATAATATGAGTTATATATTTATTTTACAGATGAAATACCAAAAAAAAAATCTTGCCTTTGACCAAACAAGTAATATCAGTGATAAAATTTGAATACAGGTCTCACATCCCTTGTTCTTTCCATTAACCTATATTGCCTCAATGTCTTGGGTTCTCTTTAAAGCAACTTTTTTTTCCTCCTTCCTGAGGAAGGAACATCAGCTCCAAGGACTAAATGTTCCTGTTAAAGTATCACCATTTTTAAGGCTTCTTGTTCATCCTAAAATGATCCAAATTTTGAATGTTCTAAAGACATTGAGTTTATCATAAAAAAATGTCAACAGAACTGGGAATATTTAGGCTGGAGAAGAAAAAGTTCAGAGTATATCTAAGCTGCTTTAAATATTTTCAGGGTTGATATGACAGAAAGTTAGATTTGTTCTCCTTGGCCACAGGTAGCAAAAACCTATTGGAAGGAGTAGAAGTTACAAATTGTTCTAATTTAGATTTATCATTAAAATATGAGGGAGGAGAATTCTAATAATTAAACCTTTCCCAAAGTAGAATGAACAGTTTAGTTGATATGGTGGGTCTCTATGGAAGTTTTCTGGATAGAAACTGGATTATCATTTATCAGCTATGTCCCAACTGGGATTTCTTTGTGTTGCACTAGACAGTCTCTGATTTTGATTTTCACTCCAATTTTCAGATTCTAGAGACTGCTTTCACCCCACCTCAGCTCTTTCTCACCAGGCAAATTATGAAACCTCTCTGGGTTCCATAGATAAGTTTCCACAGCTGTGAAATGATAAACTTGAACTGAACAGTTGCTAAGGCCCTTCTGTCTTTCAGTCATGAACTTGTGATTTTACAGCAAAGTATTTTTAGGTAGTAATTCCATGAACTTAATCAGTTTTTGTGTCCTGCAGAGAGTACTTTTCAAAATGGCTATACCTCTGTTCTTTATATAGATGTCTACTTCCTGTTTGGAGAACCCTAAAGTATGCACTAGAGGTTGGCAGTTTATGTTAATCCATATTATCCCATTATCCCATAAAAAGAAAAGTAACTTCTTTATTGTTTCTGCTACAGGTGGTTAAAATTTCCATTGGTACCTTTCAAGGAGCAGGTCTTCTTTACATTGCTTGAGTCCCTTACCTGCTGCTGTCTCCATCTTGTCAGTGTTCTATTGCTTAGTCACTGTGACTATGTTGAAAATTGGGGTGGAAGGCAGAGAGAACAGCAGTCATATAACTATGTGGTATTGGGTATTATTTCCAGTCTAGTTTCCAGTCTAGCCAAAAGCAGGGAAAGTCTTGTGATGTTTGAAAAGAACATAGAAAACTTGATGGGAGTCAAGAGTTCCTTGGACATACTTTGTATGAAAACATTGGTGTACCAGAAAGAGCTAGATTATATTCACTATTAAAGAAGAACCATTCTAGTGTGGAAACTAACCCAAGTGGGCAAAATCTTATGGTAAATATTTTTTTCCAAATCCTGTTCCTGGGTTCTAAGGCCTGCCAGTAAGAGACTTGAGCAAGATAGAACACTAATGTGTATCTCAGTATAATCAGCATCTTAAATAAAGGCAGAAAAACTGATGAATCTTTAGGGCCATTCTCCCTAGCCCTGACCCCGTGGCCACTGAGAGCTGTCATATCAGCCCTTTGTTGTGGAACTTGTGAGTAATAAACCTTAGAGTCTCAGTGGAAAAGTAATCATTTCAGCAAGAAAACATATTCTGGTTTCTAGCTTCTAAGGGCTTATTATAAAGTACAGTGAGGAGGAAAAATCATTTTAAAGAATATTGGAAAGCACCTCACCAGGGCTCTCTTGCCCCTTGGAAATATCAGTGTAAAACTTATTTGATGCTGCAAGTTTGATGGCATCAGTCAGAGGCAGAGATAATGTACTCTTGATTTCAGAATCAAAAATGACAGCTCATGCCTTTCCCAATGTTCCCAATGGGGCTCCTCTCCAGTCATGATTGCTGCTGCCTGCTCATGAACTACCTCCCAGGAAAGATGCTTAGCCACTAGCTCAGCTGCATCATGGAATCCTCCACAATCCCTGCACCAATGTGAAGGTGACTTGCTACTACTATGGAATAGTAAGGAGAGGGTCTGGAATTTGGATTTGTGTTCGGGACCTTTAATACAATTGGTGAAGTAATTCTGTATTTCTATCCAGTTCCTTATCACTGATGAGATTAATTCCAAGATTCTTTTTCCAGGCACTCAAGGACCCGTATATTCTGATCACACCTTATTTATTCAACTTTATTTCTTCACTTACTTCCATATATAAGGCCTCTCCATGTCCATTAGCTTCATTCATTGTTAATTTGACTCTTATTCTCATTCTGTTTCCAAGTGTGGAATCCAGTTCAAATTTCAGGGATTTTTCTTATTCTATTGAGTGATACTGAGCCAGTTGTTTAAAATTCCAAAATCAATTTCCTCATCTGCCAAATGAGAAAGTTGAACTTGATTGTCTCAGCCTCATTCCAGAGCACTCTCTATGATTGTATGATATATTTTTTTATCATCTCTAATCACTAAAAGTTAACCTTGTTCTTCATAACTCTGTCACATTGGCATCTTGCTCCCATTGTTTTCTATATTCATGATATATAGCTCACAAAATCAACATCTGGTTAGATTCTTGATCTATCTATGATTTAGAGAGTCTCCTCCTCTCTGAGATCTAGGACCATGTTCTTTCATTTGTTTTTTTCTCTCTCAAAGTAATTGCCATAATCCTTAACCCAATGTAAGTGCTAAGTAGATGCTGAGTAGATGACTTCTTGGCTAGTAGATAATTTTTAGGGAGCTATAAATACCTTTTCCCCCAAAATGGCAATATTCCTGTGTGATTCAATAGCAATTTTGCTTAAAACAACAATAGAGAATACATTTCATATATGCAGGATTTTAAATATTGCAAGGCATTTTATATGAGGTATCTATTTTTTTTTCCCTTTTAACAATAGGAGATAATTACTATTATCTCCCCATTTTACTTTTTTGAAGAAACTGAGGCTAAGTCAAAATGACTTGCCCTGGATCACATCACTACCAAATATCTAAACCAGAATTTGAATTAGGTTTTCCTTACTCTAATTTCAACACTATTCACTGCACCAACATGTGTAAATAGAGTATAGTGACTTGTAAACATTAGGTGTCTAGGATCATAGGTGTAGAACAAGAAAATTACCTTATAAGTAATCTACTTTTAACTATTATTTTAAATAGGAAAGTAACTGAACAATAAAGCCCAGAGAGTTCAAGAGCTTGCTCAATGTTACATGATTATAAAGCTATTAAATAGTAAAACTGAAACACCAAATCAAGGATCTTTCCACTGCATCAAGTGGGCTTTGTTGAACTGAATTGGCTTGTACTTTAATTTGTCAAAGGAGACGATATCACACAATCTCAGAGGCCATACAATCCAACTGCTTCATTTAAAAGATGAACCTGAAGTCCTGAGAAATCAAAGAGTTTGCCCAAGACCACACAGCTGGTTAGTAGCAGAACCGGAAATAAAATCTCCATCTCCTAACCATCTGCCTAAGACTCTTTCTCTCATGCCAAATTTCTTTAACATTTGATCTTAAACAGGTTTCCTCTCTGGATGCTTGTGATTCTTATTATGGCAAACACCCAAAAGCTGTCCAAGCCTAGAGTCTTTATGAACTACTATTCTGGCAACTGTTTGGCCCCAAAGACAGCTCTTATGTTCCCATTCAAATATTTGGAAGTAGATTACAAATAGAGATTTTGGAGATTCAACTCCCAATTCCATTTGGAGATTTTGCAGAGTTTTGCCCTCCCCGTTCATTATTTACAACGACTGTCAACAATTTGCCTCTACTATTGACACACATGGTGCCATTAAAACAAGCCCAACTCTTTTCTGCTAACAGCTCAAAGCTCTGCCCTCTGGATCAGCCAGGATTCAGAAAACTGAGGGTGTTTAATTCACCTTGAAAGACTGTCCATACTGAACCCAAGTAGTAGTAAGAAAGAAAATACAGGGAAGAAAATTAAAGGTCCAGGGTGAAGAATAGATTAATACAGGGTGAATACAGACTTTCCAACTTAGCATTTGTATGACTGTGATTTAAGTGATTTAACTGACCTCTCTTGACCTGGAGTTCCTCATTTACAAAACGAAGTAGTTGGACTAGATGCCCTCCAAGATTTTTCTTTCTGCTCTAAATTTAACTAATAGAAAGCATTAGAAATAAGAACTAGAAACCAGAGAAAGAAGAAACGGAGACCTGGTGATTCCAAAGTAAACAATAAAACCCAAATCCAATGTCACACTTAAGGTCAAAGATCAAAATTGCCAGCTGACCCAGGGTTATTGAGAAATAAATCAGTGTAAAGCAAAGAATAGCTCCTGTCCATGGAGTGACTAAGGTGAGAATTAAAAATGAGTGGCCAAGCATATGAAAATCTGAGCAGAGGCAGAATGGCCAATTGAAAAAATAATATTGTAAAAAAAATAATTACAGGGGAAAAAAATTTCCCTGTAAAAAGGGAAAGGGACTTAAAACCAGAAAAGTGATTTCAATCCAAGCTCTAATAATTTTGCTATTATTGTTGTTCAAATGTTTTAGTCATGTCTCACTCTTTGTGATCCCATTTGAGGTTTTCTTGGTAAAGATACTGAAGTAGTTTGTCATTTTTTTCTCTAGCTCATTTTACAGATGAGTTACAGATTAAGTGACTTGCCCAGCTTGATCCAGCTAGTAAGACCAGATTTGAACTTAGAGATATGAGTTTTCATGACTCTAAGCTGTACTATGTGATATTAACCAGTTGTAATGCAAGGGACAAGGTTATTCATTTCTCTGAAATCTCCCTTTCTCATCTATAAAATGGACATGATAATCTTTGGATGATCCAAATATAAGCTAGAATATAAATTATTTGGGAGCAGAGCCTATGTTGTTTGTGCCTTTACATTCTCAGCTTCTATCTGAGAGTTTTGCACATTTATTCTAGACCTGTAATTGCATCAGCGTTGGGAGTTCTGGCTCCGAATACTCCTAGCACCAATGAAGACTTTGGTAGCTTAGTCTTAGAGGTTTGCCTGGTATACTAAGAGATTAGGTGACTTACATTTTTTTTAATAAAGCAGTTATTTTATGTCAAAGGAGATACTTGAACCTAGCTTGCTTGAATCTGAGGTTGGTTTATACTACAATGCTTCTTAAGTCTCCACTGACTAAGATAAAGAAACTGGTACCACATTTTTAAGTTTACTTTTAATTCTAAGTCTGTGATCCTATGATCACATTCACGTAATTGGTTTCTTCTTCAAAGTTACACATAAACTTAGTGGTAAGTTTCAGAGTTAAGTTTTAGATGGAGGTAAATTTGAAATCAACATCTTTTGACCCATAGACCAAGGCTCTTTACCACTATACCAAAGAACAAAATTTCATTCTGTCATGTTTCTGCTCTGAAACCTAATTTGAAAGTGTACTAGGGAATTTCAGAGTTAAAGGAAGGAGCAAAGTCCCTCTAGTACCCAGCACTGGGATCTGGGAGTATGCTATCACCTGAAACAGAACCTGCCAAAATCTCTGTCTGCCAGCAGCATGTGGAGACTAGAATTCAAAATGAGAAAAATGCAATAAATAAGATAACCGGTCGCTCTTTTGTCATGGGCTCATCCATTTTAAAGAAGGCTGACCTTTGAAATATGGGTATAAGATGGTACACTATGAAACCAGGTTCATTTTGCTTTCATTTGGATTGAGCTCTTCACAGGTATTGGATTTGGTTGAATAAAGAAATCAGCAGTGGGAGAAGAAGGTGAGATAAGGAAGAACTAAAAATGATTACATCCATAGATTGGTGGAGAGAACTCTGGATTTAGAATTAGAGAGACCTGGCTTTGTTTCCTGCCTCAAGTCCTTACTAGATGAACTTTTGGCAAACTGCTTGACATCTCTGGTCCTCAGTTTCCTCATTTATAAAATTGGTTTTTTTAAACTAATACATTAAAAGTCATTTCCAGTTCTAAATCTAAATCTATGGATCTCTCTGTTTCTGTTTCTCTGTCTGTCCCTCTCTCTCTCTGTATATGTGTATTTATGAATGTCATAATGAATGCCAAAGTGATGATTATGAGATGAGATATGACAAAAATTGTTATTGGTATTTCAAGCACTGAGA
This sequence comes from Antechinus flavipes, assembly GCF_016432865.1. Classification (NCBI taxonomy): domain Eukaryota; kingdom Metazoa; phylum Chordata; class Mammalia; order Dasyuromorphia; family Dasyuridae; genus Antechinus; species Antechinus flavipes. Next base: position 648,920,800 of record NC_067399.1, on the reverse strand, counting down.
GGCAGTTTGATTTAATGAATAGAAGAACAAACTTGGAGACTAAAGACCTCAATTTAAGCTCTACTTCTGCCATATAGTGACTATGTACTCTTGGGCAAGTATATCAACCTCTCAGTGCCAGAGGTAACTCTTTAAGAATATAAGTTGCAGAACAGAGGAGTCATTTGCATATGTAGGAAGAGTTTTTTTACCTGAGAATTCCCTAAAGGTGAAATTTTAGCTCTAGTTCATACATCTCTGTGAGTGAGTCAAGGTAGGAAGCATTTGAGTGGCTACTATGTGATAGGAACTGTTTTAAACACTAGGCAATACAAAGAAAGGCAAAAAAAACACTGTTTTCTGCCATTAAAGAACTCAATATAATGGTAGAGAATTGTCAGCATTGTTAATTACTTGCCATGTGGAAGAATGGGAGTATTTTATGAATGTCTCAGGAGAGGAGGAAGAGCAGGCCCAGACCTCGATTTAGAGAGAACATCCTGATTAATGAAGGACTGACCAGAGGAGAAGCTACATCAAAGATCGCTTTTTATTCTTCTGCTTGTACCTTCCTAAATTCTGACATTGATACATCATTGCTAAGTTAGTAAGATTCTAGCAATACCTATGAAAGCAGTTAGCAATCCAGACAAGGAACCCAGAGTCACGGAGTCTGAAATTCTCCATTCCTCATTTTTTACCTCATTTGTGTTATATTCCTCTGTGTGTGTATGTGTGTGTGTGTGTGTGTGTGTGTGTGTGTGTGTGTGTCTGTGTGTGTGTATGTGCCAGGAACCATACTAAAAGCTTTGCATTATTATCTCAGTTGATCCACTTACTAATCCTGTTTTTTTTTAAATTGTTGTTCATCCATTTTTGATCACATCCAATTCTTCATAACTCCATTTGGAGTTTTCTTGGGCAGAGATGCTAGAGTGGTTTAGCATTTCCTTCATCAACTCATTTTACAGATGTGAAAACTGAAGTAAACAGGATAAAGGACTTACCCAGGTTGATACAGCAAGCAAGTGTCTAAGGACAGGTTTGAATTCAGGAATATGAGTCTTCCTGTCTCCAGGATTTTATCCTGGCATTTTATCCTCTGAACTAGCCTGAGAAATAGGTATTGCTATTGTCCCTATTTTATGGAAAAAGAAACTGAGGCAAATAGAAGTTAAGTGATTTTCCTGCCCAGGATAACCAAGTTAGTAAGTATGTGATGCTGGATTTGAACTCACCTTTTCCTGACTCCAGATCTGATGCTCTATTCACTATACCTGCTGACCGCTCCATGGTAAGAAATAGTCCTTGACTTCAAAGAGGTAATTGAGTCTTGTCTGTTCTCATTTAACATGGTAGTACTGTGGCTTAGTAGATAGGGGGTTGGTCTCAAAGTCAGAATGACTGGGATTTAAGTCCCATCTCTGAAACATAACTTCTGGTGTCTCCAGCAGCAATCCAAGACTATGTATTAAATGACTTACAGATCTTCATTGGTAGAGGAAATGTTTTTATGAGTAGCTCCCTATCATGAAATCCATGTGGAGTCCGAAATCAAAATATAATAATAATAATATTGACATATTATTATTTGCAAAGAAAGCACATTGCATGTATTATTTTACTTGATTCTCAAAATTCTGTAGTAGGTAGGTACTGTCATGCTCATTTTACAGATGAAGAAACTGTAATTCAGAAATTTAAGTGCCTCCTTAGAGCCACATAACTAGTAAGTGTCTAAAGATAAAATTAAACCTTGGGTCTTCCTGGCTTCATATCTATACCTTTATTAGCCATGTCAAGTCATTTTTTAGATTCCTGACATATAACATAGTATCTTATCCCATAGTATAGACTATGTAAATATTTAAATTCAAACAGAGCAATTAAATCAGTTCTTATTGTCATGGTTTAGATTGTGTCTGATCTACAGCAACAACAACTATTACTACTACTACTACTACTACTACTACTACTACTACTACTACTACTACAACTACTACCACCACCACCACCAAATTAAACTTAATTATTGTTGTGATTATTATATTGTTATAATTATTACATCTAGATACCGATTGAAAGCTAAGGCTATCCCAATACAAAATTGTAAGCAGTAGCATCATGGTACAGAGATAGCCTCCCCTCTTGCCTCTTGCCACACATATCACAACTCTTCTAGAACCTTGGATATAATTCTATAACAACTCGCTATCCCTAGTCTAGCAGGAATAAGGATGGTACTTTTTACTTGGCCAAGAAAGATTCAGAGAATCAGGATGTGACTCCTCACAACAGAAACAAAGACAAAATGTTCAAAATGGGGGGCTTTGGACAACATCTAGTCCATTTGGATGAAAGGGAAAAAAAGGTGAAATAGATGTGTTTTATTTCTTTTTCCACCTTCCAGTGAGATTTCTGTCTGTATCTTCCCACCCCTCACTCCCAACACTCAGTGGGCCTGTCTTTTCTTTTTATTCTTCCCACAGTCAATATATCATAACGCATTTGTTCTCTTTGCACAGGCTGCTCCCACACAAACTGAATGTGAGCCATTTTGGGATCAGTGCCTCACATATTAGAACCATGCACAATTAGATGAGCCGGGAAAACAAAAATTCTCAGATCTGAAGGAGACCCAGTCTAGTTAATACCTGAAGAGGAGTATTGCCTCTCCTCTAAACATATAATTCCTAAGAACTGCTGATACAGCCTCAATGTAAAAATATCTCTTGAGGCAGATAATTAGGCGAGACCCTAAGTATCCCATTCAAATAGTTTTAATGAGGAATGATTTTATTACATAGAGCTAAAATCTAAGGGTATTTTGCAAATACAAAAGGAATGTGATTGTATCCTCTCACAAGGAATCTCCTTCTAACAGACAAGTAGCAAATTCTAAAAATAGGAGCTGAGACTTTTTTAGTAAGTTAGAAAGTAGTTACTCAATACTTATGTTAGCATAGTTCTATGCTAAGTCCTGGAGGTGACATAAATATAAGAATTCTATCCTTAACGAGTTATAGCATACACATGGAGATGAGAGATAAATGAGCAAAAAGTGAAATACTTTGATATATATACACACTTTGATGGGCCTGTGACATCATCACTGTATGGACTTATTCCTTACATTATAGAGATTGTGAAGTCCACATTTTTTTATCTTGTATAAATTTCATTTATAGAATTCTAAAAATCTTCTACAAAAAGTCTATCCATTGTGCAGCAAGTTTTTTCCCTTTTTATTATCTTTTGAGGTTATATGTGTACATTAATTTTTTAAATACATGTTTCTTTATGAATCATGTTGGGAGAGAAAAATCAGAACAAAAGGGAAAAACCATGAGATTAAAAAAAAGAAGAAAATGAAAAAAGTGAACATGGCATATGTTGATTTACATTCTGTGTCCATAATTCTCCTTGGATACACTTGGTGTTTTCTATCCAAAACTTACTGGGATTGCCTTGAATACTGAAAAAAACAAAAAACAAAACAAGCTTTTTATAGTTGATCATTGCACAATCTTGCTGTAACTGTGTATATTGCACTCTTGGTTCTACTTGTTTCTCTTAGTATCAGTTTGTATAAATCTTTCCAAGCCTTTGTAAAATCAGCTTGCTCTTCATTTTTGTACAACAATAATATTCCATTACTTTCATAGACCATAACTTATTCAGCCATTCCCCAGTTGATGGACATTTACCAATTTTCAGTTCTTTGCCACCACAAAAAGAGCTGCTACAAACATTTTTGAAAATGTGGGTCTTTCCCCCTCCTTTGTGATTTCTTTGGGATAAAGACCCAGTAGTGGTACTGCTGAGTCAAAGGGTATGTGCAGTTTGATAGCCTTTTGGGCATAGTTCCAAATTGCTCTCTAGAGTGGTATGATCATTTCACAACTCAATCAACAATGCATTAGTGTCAACTATATTTTAAAGCAGCAATCATCAAAATTATTTGGTACTGGCTAAGAAATAGAGTAGTCAATCAATGGAATAGATTAGGTTCATAAGACACAGTACTCATTGACTACAGTAATTTAGTGTTTAATAAACACAAATATCCAAGCCTCTGGGATGAAAAGTCAGTATCTGACAAAAATTGTCAGGAAAATTGGAAATTAGTATGATAGAAACTAGGCATTAACCCACACTTAACACCACATACCAAGATAAGATCAAAATGGGTTCATGATTTAGACATAAAGAGTGATATTATAAGTAAATTAGAAAAGCAAAGAAGAGTATACTTCTCAGATCTGTGGAGAAGGGAGGAATTTGTAGCTAAACAAGAACCAGAATACATTATGGAATACAAAATGGATAATTTTGATTATATTAAGTTAAAAAGTTTTTGTACAAACAAAACCAATCAGACAAGATTAGAAGGGAAGCAATAAACTAGGAAAAAAATTACATCCAGAGATTCTGATAAAGGCTTCACTTCTAAACTATATAGAGTATTGACTCAAATTTATAAGAATTCAAGGCATTCCTGTCTGTAGTGGCTAGAAGTTGGAAAATGAAAGGATGCTCATCAATTGGAGAATGGTTGAGTAAATTGTGGTATATGAATATTATGGAATATTATTGTTCTGTAAGGAATGACCAGCAGGATGAATACAGAGAGGACTGGCGAGACTGACATGAACTGAGGCTGAGTGAAACGAGCAGAACTAGGAGATCATTATATACCTCAACAACGATACTGTTTGAGGATATATTCTGATGGAAGTGGATCTCTTCAATAAAGAGAGTTAATTCAGATCAAAGATGGACAGAAGCAGCTACACCCAAAGAAAGAACACTGGGAAATAAATATAAACTGCTTGCATTTTTGTTTTTCTTCCCAGATTATTTATACCTTCTGAATTCAATTCTCCCTGTGCAACAAGAAAACTGTTCGGTTCTGCACACATATATTGTATTTAGGATATACTGTAAGCTATTCAACATGTAAAGGACTGCTTGCCATCTAGGGGAGGGGGTGGAGGAAGGGAGGGGAAAAATAGGAACAGAAGTGAATGCAAGGGATAATGCTGTAAAAAAAAATTACCCTGGCATGGGTTCTATCAATAAAAAGTTATTAAAAAAAAGAATTCAAGGCATTCTCCAATTCTTAAATGGCCAAAGGATATGAACAGAAAATATTTTCAGATGAAGAAATTAAAATCATTTATAGTCATGTGAAAAAAATGCTTTAAATCATTATTGGTCAGAGAAATACAAATTAAGACAACACCTCTCAGATGGGTAAGATGACAGGAAAAGATAATGATAAATTTTGGAGGGAATATTTGAAAACTGGGACACTAGTACATTATTGGTGGAGTTGTGAATAGATCCAACCATTCTGGAGAGCAAATTGGAACTATGCCCAAAGGGCTAATAAACTGTACATACCCTTTGATCCAGCAGTGTCTCCACTGGCCCTGTATCCCAAAGAAATCATAATAATGGAAGAAATACCTCTATGTGCAAAAATGTTTGTAAGTAGCCCTTTTTGTAGTTTGCAAGAAAGTGGAAACTGAATGGATGTTCATCAGTTAGAGAACAATTGATTTATGGCATATGAATGTTTTGGAATATTATTGTTCTATTAGAAACAATCAGCAGAATAATTTCAGAGAGACATGGAGAAACTTACATGAACTTATGGTAAGGGAAGTGAATAGAACCAGGAGAACATTGTACACATCGACTCCAAGAATACGTGATTATCAGTTCTGACAGATGTGGCTCTTTTCAACAGTGAGGTGCCAGTTTTAATGATACCATGATGCAGAGAGCCATTTGTACTGAAAGAGCAACTGTGGGGACTGAGTGTGGATCACAACATATTATTTTTATTTTTTTGTTGTTGTTTGCATTTTTTCTTTTTCACTTTTTCCTTTCTAATCTGATTTTTCTTGTGTAGCATGATAATTGTGGAAATATGAATAGAAGAAATGCACATGTTTAACATATTGGATTATTTGCCATTTAGGGAAGGGGGTGGGTAAAAGTTAAGAAAAAAAAGGAATACAAAGCTGAGTGTTGAAAATTATCTATACATGTTTTGAAAATAAAAAGCTTTAATTTAAATAAATTAATTTTAATAAAAAAATAAAAAGTATAGCATTACTGTCCCAGTTTTCCCAATTCTCCTCCAACATTTTCATTATCTTTTCCTGTCATCTTAACCAATCTGAGAAATGTGAGCCATTATCTTAGATTTATTTTAATTTGCATTTCTCCAATCAATAGTGATTTAGAACCTTTTTTTCATATGTCTACAGATGGCTTTAATTTCATCCTCTGAAAATTATCTTTTTATATCTTTTAACCATTTATCTATTGAGAAATGACTTGTAAGGATATTTTTTGATAAATTAAGCAGTAAGCATTTATAAAGTACCTCCAATGTCTCGGGTACTGTTTCAGGTGTTAAAAGTCTTTTAATATCTCCTATAGGATAATATAGATTATTAAGGACCTTAAAACCGTATAGTTTTAACTCCAAGTGGAATTACAGACAAAGAAATTGAGGTAAAAAGAGCTGGAATGACTTTTCTAAGGAGATAGCAAACAGTGTCAGGATTTGTACCCAAGTTCTCTGAATTTAAACCAGTATCCTAACTGGGACTCTCTATCATCCCTCAGTTTTGTCAAATGTTAAGTTCACTTTCTTTTCCAGGCAGATCTATTATTGAAAATACCCTTTGCACTATTCTCAAAATGCAAGTTAAGATGCTGCAGCCTACCTGCACCCTCCTACACACACACAGTTATCTATACATCATTTGGGGGAGAGGGTGTCACCCATGTTTGTGATTTCTTAGAAAATCTGGTATCCCATGATTTAATCACATAGTAATATCTAGTTTTGTGTGTCTGCAACCAGCTCAAAATTATGTAATATGGTATAAAACATTTTTTCATAAAATTTAGTCTTTGCATTGCTAGATAAGGCAGCCTCTGATTAAGGATTATATAAAATGGTAAGTGATGCAGAACTTTTGAAGAAAAAGTGGCAAAGGGAAATTAGGTAGTGAGATGAAGAGAAAGAAATGCAAAAGAGAAGAGTAAATGAGGTATTTGAAAATGCAGAGAGAACGGGAAAGGGTTTTTACTGAAGGATACTTGAATGAGAAAAAAAGTGAAGGGGAAAAGAAAGAGAGAGAGGGTTGGGGGAGGGAATGTGGGAGGTAATAGAGAAGTTAGAGGGGAAAGGGGAAAAGGAGGGAAAGGCAAAAAAGAGGGAAAGGCAGAAAGAGAAGGGAAGGGAAGGGAAGGGAAGGAAAAAGAAAAGAAAGGGAAAAGGGAAAGGAAAAAAAGGGAAGAGAAGAGGAAAAGGAAGGGGAAAAGAGAGAAGAAGAGGGAAACATAGATTCATAGAATCTTAGAGTTTTGAGAAACTTCAAAAGTTATCTAGCTCACCTCATTTAAACTTCTCCAGAATTCCAAAGAAGTGATCATTCAGTATCTCTTGAAACCATCCAAAAACTGTGAGATTTGAGAAGCATCCTTGGGACAATGGAAAGGACACTCTATGTGGACCTGAATTTATAGTCTGCAGCGTCCTTTTAATGAATAAGAGATTGAATATCTCTTATTTATTCTTGGAAGGGAAAACTGGTGATGGCAGTGCTGGTGATGGTGATTTGAATGGAGTCTAAGATCCTCTTAAGTTTTAAGCTATGATCTTCTTTACTCTGCACATTTTTGGATGTCACTCATTGTAAGGGAAAAAAAAAAGATTTTGGCTTGTATAGCCAAAACATTTTCTCATTGAAAGAGAAATTTCCCCTATGATTTTGATCCTCTGGAACACATGTAATATAACTTTTATCCCAATATTGAAAAGCAAATATCATTCTTCCCATTTTATTTGTGTCCTTTATTATACAAACTTTTTTGTTCAATTCTTTAACTTTCCTATAGTATGATCTCTACTCCCCTCGTGAGTCCATCCTTTTTATCATACGCTAACTTATCCATTGTCTTCTTAAATGATGATACAAAACTTTGAAAAATACTTAAAATATATTTTGACCAAGATATATGGGATTATTATGTCTTTTATTTTTGATAGGTCACTTCTTAGTATATCCCAAGATTGTGATATATCATAGGGAACAGTAGTCATATTGAGTGAAATCTCCAAGTCTTTTGTAATTGAATTGTTTTCTAGCTTTCCCACCCATAATTTGCACCACAAATTTTTTTGAATCCAAGTATAAAAGTTTGTATCTGTATTCAATATCATTTTAATATCATTTTAGATTTTTTTGTCTTTTCCAATTTCTTTAGATTCTGATTCTTTCCTTTGAATATGTTATTCCTCTGAACTTTGTATTGTTTGTTAAATTGATTGTGCATATATGGAAGCCATTGGTAAAATGTTGAGTAGAATAGGGACTAGGGCAAATCCTTGGTCCTTGTACATTGTGGACACTTAATAGATTTTCAACATTATTTGATTTGACTTGGGGAATTCCATTAGACTTCTTTCTCCAAAACGACATTAATCTAACTATGACTACTCTTATTCAAGTCATTTGAATAACACCAAACCCATTTTTTTCAGCCACTTATTTCAATCTTCACAAGTATATTCTAAGAAACACTGTTAGTCCTGTTGATGTCAAGTTAAACTGCAGAGTTTATTTAGTAGAGAACTAGAAGATGTGGCCATTTCAAATGTCATGTGGGTTCAGATCCTCAGAGGCCATCAATTTGGAACTCAATATGTAAACACTTGTGAGCTATAAAATATTCTTGAGGAGAGGAATGCAAAGCAATAAGAAACTCATGTTTAACATCACTCTTTGTACAATATGTAAAACGACCTAGTACTGGTGATATATGAAGCACTGGAACATATCTAATAACAAATATGTAATGACATGTTTTATTTATATTACAAAAACTGCCACAAATTCTTTTTCCACATTCAATTTGTTTCACATTCATATATGACATAAACCCATTGGCTCATAGCTTTATATCTTGGAAGAAACTAAGAAGCCAACCTCTTATTTTTATATTTGAAAAAAACCAGAGAATTTAAGTACCCACAGTAACATAGTTCCTAGAAGAGTCAGAATTTGAATCCAGGATCATCCATCCCACATATAATATCCCTCAATTTTATTATGCATATTGTAGCAATCTGACCTCCCACCTAATTTTGAAAATAAACTGAATCTTTTATTCCCTATTTTCCCCCTCCTTCTCTCTCTCTCTACTTGCTACCTTTACTGATGGCCTTTTACTGGCTGGGCCCCTAAGCACACCCTACTAACTCCCGGAGCTCTCAGCAGGTTAAGTGCTCTGTGCATAAATTCCCCTAGTATAAATATATCCTTGGCAGTGGGTTGGACATAATAATCTAATCGGCCTTTTTCCACCTCTATAATTACTGTGATCTATAACAATAATTACAATCCATTTTATTTTAGTGCCACTCATCTAAATGTGGATGTGAGCTACTGAGATTGCAAATAAAGCTATGGTCTTGGGTGAGGAAACAGAAGATGACAAGGGGTTGGGCCAAGAGGAAAATTACTAGGGTGATCAGTATTTCACCCATTGAAGGATTAATTTTATTCTGTTTGAAAGCAAAGAGGAGAACTAGTAGCAAGGGGTGTAATCTGCAAAGAGGTACGTTTAAGTTTTATATCATGAAAAACTTTCCAAACATAAAAATCATCCAAAATATAGAATGGGCTACTAGGGAGGGAGTAGTTTCTTTTTCCTTGGAGATCTTCAAGTGGAGTCTGGGTCCTTGCTTTGTATATTATAAGGGATTCCTTTCATGTATTAGATCTTCTGAGATGACATCCATCTTTCACATTTTGTAATTCAGAAATTATGTTTTGGAGATTGAAGATTGGAATAACAAACTGTTTGTATCTTATTCTGAACTTCCTAATAAACATGGTATCCTCTGTTGGCAGTATTGACATAGTGGAAAGGACATTGGAGTAGGAATTAGAAGATCTGAGTTCTAATTCCATCTCTGATGTTAACTTACTATATGATTTAGGAAGAGACAGTTGACCTCTCCATGTCTTTGTTTTATTATCTGTATAAAGGGAATGTAACAAACAAATGTCTTAAATCCCACCTGCCTATAACAATTTATTAGTCTAGGCTTCTATAGGCTTTTTGGTCAGAGGCATGTTATTGTACAGAGACTAAATTGACACTATATTTTAGAGAGGAATTTGACAAACATATTTTCTGAGTTGCATTTAGATTAGTGGATGAATTTTTTTTTCCTGGGCCAATATTCAATCAAATTCCCTCAATCATATTTTCTTTTTAAAAAATTATAATTGTATTTTTAAAATACATACAAAGATGGTTTTTAACATTCACCTTTGCAAAATCTTGTGTTCTAAATTTTTCCTCCTCTCCTCCCTCTTTGCCCTTTCCCAATTCAGCAAGCGATCCTATATAGGTTAAACATGCAATTCTTTTAAAAATATCTTTTCATATTCATCATTCTGAGGAAGAAAAATCAGATCAAAAGGCAAAAGGAAAAAAAAAAAAAACAAGCAACAATAACAAAAAGAAAAGGTGAAAATGCTATACTTTGATGCATATTCAGTCTCTGTAGTTTTCTTTCTGGATGTGGATGGCATTTTCTGTCACAAAGTCCATTGAAATTGTCTTGAATCATCTCTCAATTAAATGTTCTTTTTAAATTTTTTAATAAAGCTTTTTATTTACAAAACATATACCAAAAAAAAGTTGGAAAACTACATTGACTCTTGCAAAGCTTTCTGTTCAAAATTATTGCCTCCTTCCCAACATCCTTTCCCCTAAATGGAAACTAGTCTAATACATGTTAAATATGTAAAAGATATATGTTAAATACAAAATATGTATACATATTTATACAGTTATCTTGCTGCACAAGAAAAATCAGATCTAGAAGGGAAAAAACTGGGAAAGAAAACAAAATGCAAGCAAACAACAACAGAAAGAGTGAGAATGCTATGTTGTGGTCCAGCTCCCACAGTCACTCTTTGGATATAGATGTCTCTCTTCATCGTTGAACAATTGGAATTAATTTGAATCATCTCATTGTTGAAGAGAGCCATGTCCATCAAAATTGATCACTGTATAGTCTAGTTGTTGCTGTGTATAATGATCATTTCATTTAGCATCAGTTCATGTAAGTTTCTCCAGGCCTTTCTGAAATCATCCTAGTAGTCATTTCTTACAGAACAATAATATTTCATAACATTCATATACCATAATTTATTCAGCCATTCTTCAATTGATGGGCATCCATTCAGTAACTAGGTTCTTGCCACTAAAAAAGGGCTGCCACAAACATTTTTTGCACATGTAGTCCCTTTCCTTCCTTTAATATCTCTTTGGCATATAAGCCCAGTAGAAACATTGCTGGGTCAAAGGGTATGCATGATTTGATAACTTTTTTGAGCATAGTTCCAAATTGCTCTCCAGAATAGTTACATTTGCTCACAGTTCCACAAACAATGTATCAGTGTTTCAGTTTTCCCACATCCCCTCCAACATTTGTCATTATCTTTTTCTGCCATCTTAGCATATCTGACAATCATAGTGGCATCTCAGAGTTATCTTAATTTGTATTTCTCTGATCATTAGTGTTTATAGTACCTTCTCATATGACTAGAAATAGTTTCAGTTTCTTAATCTGAAAATTGTCTGTTCATATTCTTTGACCATTTATCAATTGGAGAATGGCTTGAATTCTTATAAAATTGAGTCAATTCTCTGTATATTTTTAAAATGAGGCCTTTTATCAGAAACTTTGAATGCAAAATGTTTTCCCAGTTTATTGCTTCTATTCTAATCTTGTCTGTATTAGTTTTGTTTGTTCAAAAACTTTTTAACATAATATAATCAAAGTTATCTATTTTATGATCAATAATTATCTCTAGTTCTTCTTTGGTCACAAATTCCTCCTCCTCCATAGATCTGAGAGGTAAACTATCTTATGCTCTTCTAATTTGTTTATAATTTCTTTTTTTTTATGTCTAAATCATGAATCCATTTGGACCATATACCATATATGGTGATAGGTGTGATCAATGCCTAGTTTCTGCCATATTAGTTTCTAATTTTCTTAGCAGTTTTTGTGAAACAGTGAATTCTTATCCCCAAAATTGGGTTCTTTAGGTTTGTCAAACACTAGATTGCTTTAGTCATTAACTATTTTGTCCTGTGAACCTAACCTATTCCACTGATCAACTACTCTATTTCTTAGTCAATACCAAATGGTTTTGATGACCGCTGCTTTTTAATATTGTTTTAGATCTGGTACAGCTAGGCCACTTTCATTTGCTTTTTTTTTTATTAGTTCCCTTGAAATTCTTGACCTTTTGTTCTTCCAGATGAATTTTATTATTATTATTATTAGATCAATAAAATAGTTTCTTGGGAATTTGATTGGTATAGCACTAAATAAGTAGATTAGTTTAGGTAGTATTGTCATCTTTTCAATTCAATTTTCTTAAGAAATAGAATGAATGCTTTGAAATCCTGCAAGACCTGAGTTCAAATTCCATCTATTACACTGTCTTTTGTGACTAAGGGAAAATTACTAACTTTAGTAAACCTCAGTTTTTTCAACTGTAATGGAGGAAGGTAATTATAGATTAAATATATATCTTGCAGGATTGTTGTGAAAGTAAAATAAAACACACTTAGAGAGAATTTTCAGTAGTTATTAGAATTCTATCATCCTCAATTTTTCAATCAATAAATATTTCCCGAGTATCTACTCTGATGCAAATGGCATAATCTCACAAATAAAAGCTACTGGCATTAAAAAGGTAGCTGCAATAAAAGGTAATATATGAGCTAAATGAAGGTCCAAATATGCCATCAAAATGATCATTAATGAGGCATCATGGCTTCATGGATTTCCTGCTAAACATGGATTTGGAAAGGTCAGTTTTCAAATTCCTCCATGATAATATACTTCATGTTCCATGGTAAGTCCCTACACTTTAAGCCTTCATTTCCTTACCTGCACAATGAGATTTCGGACAAGGTATTTTTTAACATCCCTTCTACGTGTATACCTATGATTAAATTATGAACTTATAACCTCTTTGTACCTGCACTACCTACCTCAGAGTTATCTATTAATTTATAAATGTTCTGTGATCTGTATTAGTAAAGAAAGTTCCTATATTAATGATGCTCTAGTTGCTTAAAATCACAAATTCTTTATATAAAGATAATAATAACTCGGGCGTATGTAGCCTTTTAGGCATTGAAAAGCAGTTTTCTAAGATAAACTGTGTAAAGTTACAGAATGATATACTATTACTGGATATCAAGGATAAGAAATGAGCAGTTCCAAGCAGTTAGGGGACTTGTGCAAGGTCATACAGCTAGTTAAATCTATCTATGATATCTGGCATACAACACTTTTTTTTAATAAAGCTTTTTTTTCAAAAAACATATGCATAATTTTCAACATTCATCCTTGCAAATCCTTGTGTTCCAATTTTTTTCTCCCTTACTTCCCCCTAGATGGCAAGTAATCCAATATGTCAAACATGTGCAATTCTTCTATATATATTTACACAATTATGATGCACAAGAAAAATCAGATCAAGAAGGGAAAAATGAGAAAGAAAATAAATGCAAACAAACAACAACAGTTCAAAAAGGTGAAAATACTATATAGTGATCCACACTCAGTGCCTACAGTCCTCTCCCTAGCGTACACAATACACTTCATGATGACCTTAAACTGAGGAGAGTGTTGCTCCTGAGAGACTTTTTGCTATTTTATCATGAAGGCATAATCCTTTGAAATGGCTGTGTGGGAGTGCCATCCCCTGAAAAGCCATGCTGTATATATCCCATATTGAGTCTAATATATCTATCACATCCTAAGTCCAGATCCAACCAGTAAGATGGTAGCTTACTGGGTAGTCCTGGGAAATTGCAGAGAAGTATTTTAAACGATCATACTGCTTAGCAGTCTGGTCAACCCACTTTCTCTTTCTTAATAAAAATAACTACTACATACAGTACTTCAGTATTTGCATGTCATTCCACATATGGATCCATTTGATTTTTGTAGTCATACTTTGAGATAAATACAGTTATCACTAGTTTATAAACAAAGAAACTGTGGTTCATAATGGCAATTACTTGTCTAAGGTCACACAGGTAGGAAGGGTCAATGGAGGGTTTTGAGTCCAGGTATTTCTGATGATAAGACTCCAAAACCCTGAGTCTTTTATAGATAGTTTAACATTGTCAGCAAGATCCTAAAATTTCATTTGCTCCCCACATATTGAAAACTGAGAGGAATAGTAAAGTTTACCTTAAGAGATATATTCTCCTTCTGAAAGGAAATCCATTAAGCCAAAAGACCCTAAAAGTACTCAATAATTGTTAAGAGTTTGAGCAAATATGGTCCTGTTATCTAAATCTTGCTTTCCAGACAAGTTAATTTCTCAAATGACATGTTCTATTTATTGACAGTTTAAATAAGTCCCATTTGGATCAGCATCAGTCTAATAGGCCTTAGTTAACCTAACTAACCCCATTAAATGCCTTCTATCATCTCGTGTGTGTGTGTGTGTGTGTGTGTGTGTGTGTGTGTGTGTGTGTGTGAGATTCGTGGGGGAAAAAAGTTTTTCCCAAGATGTAAGTTTGTATCTGGCCCTGCATTAATTCAGCACTAGTAGATACAGGGAGCTGTCCACAGCTGAAGTTCAAACTAAACATGAAATAGAATTAGCATCACTTGCAAAATTTCTAAATCTCATTAGTGTACTTAGCCAAATTGGGAAATATACTTAAGGGGCGTAAAGCAGAATACTTAATCTCATTTATATAACATCCTTTTTCTGCTATGTGTTTGCTAACTGAACTATCTTATACAAATAATGCATTCTACCCACATTTGAATGTTAATTTGTTTGCTACACCTATGTAGTTTGCTTTAAAATTTAGAGACTGGAACTCAAGAGTTGAGATGAGTCAAGTATTCAAACCACGATCTTGGAAACACAACTTCCTGGATTCTTAACCAACTTGAAAGTTGTAGATTATAATTTTATAGTTTGTTTTTGAGTTTCTCTGGTTCCTCATTTCTGATGCACATCTTTGGACTCTGAAAATAAAGAAATGATTTAAAAATCATACTTCTAACTCCAATCTGCTTGCTATCAGGTGATAAGCATCCCTTTGGACTCCTATGTTTCTTATTTTATTTCCAGTCCAGTAGTACCAGTCTCAGTAAAAGATATCACTGCTCAAGCTAGTCTCCCCTGTGTGCATGTGGATTTTCTCTGAAAAAAAGGTTCTTAGTTGTATTCCTCAGTCAGTCCTGTCTATATCTTAGAGTTTGATGAGATCATGATTCACCCTTTTTTGATTATCTATTTTTATGTAAATCATTCAAAATACATTTCCATATTAACCACATTGAAAAAGAAAACATACATGCACACACACACATACACACACAGAAGACCAAGAAAAAAATTGAATGTATATTTCAATCTGCATTCAAATTTATTGATTTCTCTTTCTGGAAGCAAATAACATTTTTCATCATAGGTCTTTTGGGAGTATCTTGTATCATTATCTTGATCAGATTAGCTGAGTCATTTGTAATTGATCATTCTTAAAATATTACTTTTATTGTATACAATATTCTCCTGGTTCTTTGCATCAGTTCATAAAAATCTTTCCTGTTTGTCATTTCAATCACATACCACAATTTGTTCAACCATTCCACAATTAATGGGCATCTCCTCAACTCCCATTTTTTTGCCAACATAAAAAAAATGCTTCTATATTTTTTTTGTGGAAATTGATAGAAATTCCTTTATTCTTTGATCTCTTTGGAGTACAAATCCACCAGTGTATTCCTGAATAAAAAAAAAAAAACTATTCAGTTTTAGAACCCTTTGGATATAGTTCCAATTGTTGAGAATTATTAGACTAGTTTACTACTCTACCAATAGTATATTACTATTTCAATTTTCCTAATTCAGCCTTCATAATTTTCCTTTTCTTTTACATTAGCCAATCTGAGAAGTATGAAGTGACATTTCTGTTTAAATGGATATCTCTCCAAACAATAGTAATTCAGCTCATTTCTTTATGTATCTATTGATAGCTTTTATTTCTTCTTTTGAAAATGGCCTGTTCACATCTTTTGACCACTTATTATATGGGGAATAGCTTGGATTTTTATAAATTTGGTTCAGTTTCCTATAAATTTGAGAAATGGAGTCTTTATAAGAGGAACTTGCTGTAAAATTTTTCCCACTATCCTAACTGTCCTTCATTAGTTTTGTTTGTGCAAAACCTTTTTGCTTTCATGTAATTAGTGATCCATTTTACTTTGCAAGATCTTCTCTATCTCTTGAAATCCATAAACTCTTCCCTTATCTTTAGCAAATTTCCCTATGCTCTCCTAATTTGCTTATGATATACCTTATATGTTTAAATAATTTTGGCCTTATTTTTGTACACAGTATTAAATAATGATCTATACTTGGTTCTTTTACAAAATGTATTTAAATTTTTTCAGTAATTTTGTCAAATAATGAGTTTTTACCCCTAAAACTTATATCTTTATCTAACACTGGAATATCTCAGTCATTTATTACTGTATATCAAGTTCTTAATCCGTCCTACTTACCTTCCACTCTGTTTCTTAGCCCAAACCAGATCATTTTCATAATTACCTCTTTGTAATATAGTTTGAAGTCTGACACAGCTAGATTGCCTTCTTTCACATTTTTTATTCCTTTGGTATTCTTGATCTTTTTTTCTTCAAAATTTTCAAAAATAAATTTTGTTATTATTTTTCTAGCTTTATAAAATAATTCTTTGGTACTTTGGTATCTTACTGAATAAGCAAATTAATTATATTGACGTGATCTACCTATGAGCAATTAAGATTTCTCCAATTTTTTAGATCTTTATTTGAAGGTGTTGTTATTTTGCTCATATAAACCCATAGGTTTGCCTTGGCAAGTAGACTCCCAAGTATGTTGCAGTATCTGAATGTATTTTAAATTGAATTCCTCTTTATATCTCTCCCTGCCAGGTTTTGTTGATAAAAAGTACAAATGTTTATGATTTATGTAGGTTTATTTTAAATACTGTAAACTTACTATATTGTTGAGCACCTGCTATTAAAAAGCAAGTAAATAC
The DNA here is from genome assembly GCF_016432865.1 of Antechinus flavipes. NCBI lineage: Eukaryota > Metazoa > Chordata > Mammalia > Dasyuromorphia > Dasyuridae > Antechinus > Antechinus flavipes. Next base: position 648,903,634 of record NC_067399.1, on the reverse strand, counting down.
AATCAAATCTCATTAATTATTACTCCATTAATTCTGAATTGATAATAATCTTAACATAGGTTAGACCAAAGTTTTTACCTTTATTAAGCAAAGGGAGCTGTTTGTACACTTAAAACAATAAAAGGTTCCATAAACATTGTCAAAATTCCCATTTAAAATAAAATACTTTTACTCATTTAACAGGATTATCTAATGTCCAGAAGACTTCTTGGTTTAAAGGCCCTTGAAACCTTGATGGACCTCAATTTGTTTTTAATGGAGGGATAATCAAACAAAATCAACTTCTCCCTCATCTGACCCGATATCTGTATTTATGACAGTATAGGATTAAGGCTGGAAGGGATCTGCAATATTATCCCCTCAAATCAATTTAGAGAGGATAGAGGACTTAATAAATATAAAGTATTAACTAGCAGAGCTGATATTTGAACCAAGGTCCCCTGGTTTCATATTCATTCTTTTCTACCTAGAAAGTCAGTTAAATAGCAAATGTTTGTTTTAAATTTACTATGTACTAACACTTCTTTTTTTTTTTTTTCAATTAAGTGATGAGGGAATATGACCAGCATGTACATACCAAAGAAAGATGGAACATCTATCCAATTTTTGTGCAAGAATTTTTTATAGGTAATGCCTTTTATGTCAGCTTCCATGATATTTGTCTTAGACTGGCTTTATAAATATCCAAGCTGATTATGACCCAGTTCTTTCTGATCTCTTTCCAATTATTTTCTTCCATCTTTTCTGCAGGCCTGGTTGACTCTCTTGTTTGATTCTCTTTGATCTTTGCTCTAGGTCTTCATTATTCCTGTGGTTCTTGGGTTGGATTCAAACCCTTTTGTCATATATTTTCTTCCATACTACTGTGGTCTATGCCCAATATAATTTCTTCATACTACTTCCACCATTATTCCTGCCACCAGTAGAAACATCACGATGTATTCCTCAAATCTAATTCTAATATAATAATTGTATTTGTATCTTGACTTATACTTTTTCTCTATTTCACTCATTCATTTTAAGTTAGTAGCATTTTATTTTCCCAACAACATATAAAGATAGTTTTTTAAATTCCAAATACAAAGATAGTTTTCAGCATTAAAAACCTTTTTGCAAAACCTTGTGTTCCAAATTTATCTTTCCCTCCTTCTTCCCTTCCCATCCCTACCAGCAAGTAATCTGATATAAAATAAATATATACAGTTCTTCTAACCATATTTCCATATTCATCATTCTGAGCAAGAAAAAAATTATGTCAAAAGGAAAAAAAACACAAAAAGGAGAAAAAACAAGCAAACAAACAGCAACAACAAAAATTGTGAAAAGTCTGTGCTTCGGTCTCCACAGTTCTCACTCTGAATGTGGATAACTCTCTCTATCGCAAATCTATTGGAATTGCCTTGAATAACCTCATTGTTGAAAAGAGCCAAGCCCATCATAGTTGATCATCACTAATCCTGTTGTTTCTATGCACAATATTCTCTCGGTTCTGCTCACTTCACTCAGTATCAGTTCATGTAAATCTTTCCAGACTTTTCTGTAATCAGCCTACTCCTCTGATTGATACTTTCACCCCAGTTCTGGCTTTTTACTATTCTGGGGAGTCAGCACTCAATTTGAAATCAAGAACCTGGGCTTCAACCCCAGAACCACTCTTCACTGTTAAACCTTACAACTAATATATTTTTGTTATGTCAATTTTTTTTGTATCTATTATTTTTATTGTCTCTGTTTCTTTATCTATATAATAAGGGTGTTGGATTTGATGATGTCTATGGTCCTTTCAGCTTTAAGATCTAAGATTCTAATGTCATCCTCACTCCTTCTGCTCTTTCTTCTCATTCTGTCTCCATGATTTTGCAGTGTCTTTGGATCAAGAAGGAAAAAAAATCATTTAAGAAATGCTTAAAGATGAAGAGAACAAGCATAACTTTTAGAAACATTCTGATAAGCAGTAGCACTATATATCTGAAGCAAAAGCTTGTCATACAATTGACAGTATGTCAAACCATCTAAATTTAGGCAAAATATTTGCTTACCTTAGAGCACCAATAGAGCCTATAATTTAGAGTTAAGAAGAGTCCTCAAAACCCTTATAATACAACCTTGTCTTCTTGTGGATTGAAGAGTTAAACCAGTGAAGAGTTAGACAGAACTAATTAACTAGTTAACCCCTAGTTAAGCCTAGGGGAGGTCAGAGATAGACACTGTGGTAAGGTGTAGAGGATATTGAAATTGAAGCCAAAGATGTACTCAAAACCCACCATAGATATTTACTAGTTATGTGACTATACATGAGGTATTCAACTCTTTCTTCCTCAGTTTCCTCAGCTGTAAAATAATGAGATTGACTTTATGGCTTTCAAAGTCCCTTACATCTTGAATTCTATAATCTATATGGTTTTAAATATAAGATCATACAGCTAGTACAAAGCAGAACACAAGACTCTGATAGTCTTATTCCAACTCTAGGGATCTTTTCCACCTTCTCCCTGTATGCCATACTATTGGTAGCATTTGGTCTATGTCTTATATATCTGTTTCAGACATGGTATGCACTCATCAGGTATGCACTATTTACTTGCTTGTTTTCATTTGTATTTCTTAACTCAGAAATGGGTACCCAGGAGACATCAGTAAAAACCTGATAGATTGACTGGTTGAGTGAATCCTTGAGGTCTCAAACTCCCCAGTCTGTCTTTCACCCACATACATTGCTACTAATGAAATGTTTCATTAATTGACAGTAACAGATGCCTAATTAATAGATCCTTAGTGGACTCAGCCCTATAAGATCATTTGAGCAGAGACAATATCCCTTTGTTGACTTGTTATCCTAGAAAATAGGATTAATTTCTCTGGACCTAATAGGGTCAGTGTAGAACAAATATGTCTAACTCAAATAGAAATAAGGGTCACTAATTCACACATAAGGATCACAGTGAGTCACATATTGACTTAGTTTTAAAATATGATATTATCTATGTTTTTATTATATTGTTTTATATTTGTTAAACATTTTCCAATTATAATGATATGATGTGTCATTATATTCCATTATATATATATATATGTATGTATATTCCATTATATTCCAAATATAATGATATGATAGAAAATAAAGCTTCTGATGCTAAAAGTCAAAGATTTCTGGGGGGTAATATTTGATATGAGGAATTGTTCTTCTGCTAACATGGGGCAATTATTTCAGTCTGGATTATTAAGTGGGCAGATTCTTTAGTGGATGAAAACATATTCCTCTAGAGATTATATCCAGATCATTCAGTGCATCCGTTCTCCCAGTACCCAGGGTTCTAATTTCTTATGTTCTTACAATTATAAATCTAGGACTTCAGTAACCATCTAATCTGGTTCTATTTATTTACAGATGGCTTGGCCAAGACTCACTGGTAGAAAATGCTAGATTTAGAATTTAAGTATGGTTATTTATGGTCCCAGCTCTATTTTAGTGAATTTGACCTTTCCCTTACCAAAGATTCTGGGTTCTTTCTTGTAGAAAGAAGGTGCTATTCATACCATGTGCCCTAGTCCCCATTTTCAAAAGGAAGAAGTTAAATCATTCTATCATATGCAAATATCTTCAGCCCTTTGGAAAAAATATAATATTGGATGCATGATCCAGATGCTCAGATTCCCAGTCCTTTTTTTTTTCCTACTCCTTCCTTATCCGGGGTCTTCCTTTTAGCAAGGCTCCTCTAACTGACTTAAGATACCATGGATAATGGAAAAGATGTTTGGGGAAAGGACATGGGTAAGAGAAAAAGTTCTGGTTTTTGATTCAAAGGTTTTTGGTCAAAAATTACATCAAACCATTAAAGGATTTCAGAAATAGAAGGTATATCAGTGATCAGTGATCAACTCCTTCATTCTACAAATGAAGAAATAGAGATTCAGAGGGGAAAAACATATCTTATACACCTATGTAGATGACAAGAAGTAGGAAGAGCCCAGGTCTCTTGATGATTTAGAGGTAATATAGTGTCTTGGAAAGGCCATTGACTTTGGAGCCAGAATATGTGGTTTCCAGTACAGATTCTGCCACTAAATATCTTGAGCAAATCCTATTTTCTTCTCTAGACTTCATTTTGCCCAACTATAAAATAAAGAGCATCAATTAGATGATTTCTAACTTCCCTTTGATTTCTAAACCTTATATTTGTCTTCCATTTAATTATTCTAATCACCAGGCTAGGTTTTTATTCACATTCATCCAATACCAGTTTCATCAGGTCTATATAACAGTCATTTTTGAAAAGAACATTGAATCTGAAGGTCATTCCTTTCTTTCTGTCTCTGTCTTTTTCTCTCTCTGTCTCTGTCTCTCACTTTCACCTGAATAAATAAGAAATTTTATTGTATGGAGATCAGGAAACCTAAAGACAGATATAATTGGGAAAGGGCTACCAGATCATTGATTAGCACAAAAAATGTTATGATAGACTTGGAGTCAGAAAGAGTTAAATTCAAATCCTGTTTCAAGTCTATTAAATTTTATTTTAACTCATTCTTGGTCAAATGGATATAATAGAACCTACCTCCCAAGATTGTTCTGGGCTGAGATATTTTGAAAGTGCTTAACAACTTTAAAACCTTTATAAATTCTACCTATTAACTATTACTAGAAATAGAATTGAAGCATTGAAAACTTTTATATTCCTCCAAGGAAGACTTGAAATTTCTTATAGGTATAGAGTGTTTTATTTTTGTATTTAGGTTCTCAACATCTTTCCCAGTGCCCTTCAGATAGCAGGTGTTTAATATAGTAAGTGCTTGTTGATTTTATTGATTAAATGTTTATAGGTTTATTGATTTAAAAAAGGTGGTAGCAGCAATGGTTACTATATCATAACAAAGCCTAGTTGGAGAATGGTAAGATGAAGCTCTGGGAGCAAGATGAGAGAAGGTAAAGACCTGGATTTGCTGAAACCAAGTTTTGGCTTGTGCTTGGGAAGAGAGTTAGCATGTACAAAGACTAGCTGGCCAATGCTTATGCTTTGAGCTGTCTGTTCCTGAAGAAAAGGATAAAGTAATTAAGAGGGAAGGGTAGTGGTCATTTGAACTCACTTCCCATACCTTACCATCCATGGCCCAGGTTCTTTTTTTGTTTGTTTTGTTTTATTTTTGCTGAGGCATTTGGGGTTAAGTGACTTGCCAGGGTCACACAGCTAGGAAGTGGTAAGTGTCTGAGGCCAGATTTCTATTCAGGTCCTGGTGACTTCAGGGCTGGTGCATGATTCTTATTTTCTTTAGCTTGGAAATGCCCTCAAATGGGTCTTTACCCTTTCTTTGAAGGTCAAATTCTGCTTAATTTCATTAAGAAAGGTTCTTTGACCCCTTTAGCTTTCTGAGTGTTGGCTTGTTTCTTTATCAAATGATTTATGATCCCTAAGGACCCAAGTAATATTCTTCCCTCTGAGATTACCTCCTATCTATGGTCTGTCTCTCACTTTGTGTGTGTGTGTGTGTGTGTCTGTGTTTCTGTGTGTCTGTCTCTGTCTCTCCCCCATTTCTCTCTTTTTACATGCCTTGTTACTGACATATGTTATTCTTTATCAAAATGGAAACATATTGTGAAAAGTCCTGGTCTCATGCTTTTACCTTCCTTTTGTTCTTCTAGCATTGTAATGGTATCTGGCACATACTAAGTGCTTTATAAATACATTTTGATTCATTGCCAGCTATTTCATTCTGTCATGATATTTTATAAGTATAAAGATCTTGATTTCAAACTCTCTTTCATCCTCCTCTTCAAAGCATCTATCTGGCACCCATTTATCATAAGGTTAATGATGCAGCTCTCTCTCTACCCCATTCCAATAATAAAGTTTTCTCAAAGACAGATGTAAAGAAACAACTGCCTTTAAAATGTTTGCTTTTCCCTTTGATTTGGAGCTGTGGTTTAATAATATTAATAATGGTAAGCTAGATCTAATATTAGCAAAGAATTTAAGAGCCATTGAATGCAACTCTTCCTTTTACACATGAAGAAACTGAGGCTCAGGAAAGATAAGTGATTTGCCATGGGTAATAAGTAGGGGAACTGGAATTTGAACTTAGTTCTTCTCACATCCTGTGCTCTTTCTATTTTTTTTATGCTTTCTCTCTCTCTCCACCAATGCAGATCACTATTATTCTTTACATTATCAGTTTGGAGAGTTGCCTAGAACAAGAAGGGTCAATTAATTTGCTCAAGCTCACATAAATCTTATCAGAGTCAAGACTTGAACCCAAGAGCTCTTTATCCACCATATCAGGCTGCTTATCTCTTTAGGAAGAATAATTATTTAAAGGGGGGGTCTCATCAACAGTGGTCCCTTGGTATCCGGAGTCTGGAGTCTTTATTAGCCATTATGGTACTGTGTACCCCTATTAACCATGGATAGCTCCCATGGCACTCAGCTCTGGCATAGTTGTGCAGTGTTTGCCACAGATAAGTAAATACCTAATTATGTTTCTGCTTTAATGTAATTCTTCAGCTGGACAGAAGACCCCACAGTCAACATATCTCAGCTTAAAGTTTTGATTCCTTCCTTTTTAAAATCTAAAAGAGTTTACAGTTAAACATCAATTATTAAGTGCATGGGTCATACACTCTCTTAAATCATGAGGCTATAAAGACTACAGAATCACATGGGATTTTAAAAAAAAGGTTATAAAGAAAATGAGGGGGTTATTAAGTCAACCTATATCTGACCAAAACTTCTTTCTATAATACTCCTGAAAAAGAAGCATTCTTAGATGGCCAGTTCTTTGGCACAGCTTTATTAGTTTATCTTTCCTTATGCAAAGCTAAAACCTGTCTCTGTAATGTTCACTAATTCTAGCCTTTGGACCCAAGAAGAATAAGCAGAATCCTATATTCAGATGCTTTTAAAATATTTGATGTCATCTATAATTACCCCCCTCACCGCCACCATCCCTATATTTTATCTCCAGGGTAAACACCCCTAGGTTCAATGATCCAATTTTGTGAAGGATATTCTTAGGTATTCTTGCTTTTCTAGTGATAATCTTCTAGACATGTTACAGCTTGTTAACTTTTTTTTCTCCCCCTAAAATGTGGTGTTCAGAATTGAATAGACTATTCTAGATGTGTCTAACCCAGGGCAGATTCTAGCAGGACTACTATCTCTCTTCTAGACATCATAACTTTTTTTAAAGTAGCAGAAGATTACATCTGTGTTCGTATCACCTCTACCCTCTTTTTCCCATCTAAAGATGGTGACTAATGTATTTCTAGAAGAAAAACAGTGGAAGATTTATAAATTGTCCATGGCTCATCCTCTGGGCTTTTTTCCCTCCTCCCTACATTCCATATTTTGTCTATAAATATTGCTGAATGTATTTTGTCCCCATTGTGGAATAAGCATTACAATAATATCTGTTCCCTGACTACTTTGACAAAATATTCTGAACTAAATACATTATATGTGTACACACATATCTATATCTATCTACAGACACACAGAGGTTTATTTGTATATGGGGTATATGTGTAGATGTATGTTTTAGATTGACATCTATACAGAGATAGGAAAGTAGCATCTAGAGCCATCTTCAATGATCTTCTATCTGGCCACAGGATCCAGATGTCTCTGAAGGAGAAAGTAAGGTAGGTGACCTTTCACAGTTCTCTTTCACCTAAATCTAATTCTCTTGCATATCATGGCATCATCTTCATGATGTCATGGTCCTTTTTGAGAAAAGAAAAATCATGACAACAACAGAGCTCCTTGAGGGTAAAGATTTAAAATATATCTATATCTATATCTAACTATATCTAGATAGTTATAAATATAAATATATAAAATATAAATGTATATAATATATAAATATAAATATATAGAGAGATATATTATATATAATATTTAGCACAGCACCTGTCACAAATTAGACGTTAAGTAAATACTTATTACTTGTTTAATTGACTGGTTATTATTGTCCAGATAAATATTCTCCAGATATTATAATTATTATTATTCAGGTAAGTATTCTTTAATTCATTTTTAACTTTAAAATATTGAATTATAGTATCCCCATGAAGGCAAATGTTATGTCAAGAAAAAATAGAATAATTTAGTGTCAAAAAAATTGGGAGCTCCAAGTCTTCTGCATGCTATATACTGTGCTATACCTTGTGGGGAATATAAAAGAAGATGTATTTCTTGTGTTTAAGGAGTTCAGCTGGCAAGGCAATTAGCCTATGCACTAATAATCTCACTATTCTCAGAACAGGACTGTTGCATTCAATTCTAGATGCCAAATTGTAGGAAGAGCAATAACAAATTAGTCAGTCCAGAGGAAAAAGGACAATATGATAAAGGTAATGGAAACTAATGGATAGGAGAATTGATTGAAAAAACTATGATGTTTACATTACTCAGTGCTTCAAATATTTGAAGGACTATTATGTTAGAAGAAAGATTAGGTTTCTTCTGCTTCATCCCAGAAGGTAAAACTAGAGGCAATGGGAAGAAATTTTCAGAGATTCCCAGTCACTGAGGGAAAAAAAAAAGAACTCTCAATAATTGGAGTCATTTAAAAATAAAATGTTCTGCTTCCAGAGCTAGTAGCTTTGCCCCTCCCTGGAGCTTTTCAATCAAAAACTGAATAATTGCTTGTTACCATACTGTAGGAGGGATTCTTGGTTCCTTTTTTGAGGATTTTTTGAGGATGTTTAAGTGACTTTGCAATTCCAAGGTTCTATAATCATGATTCTCTGAGTTATGATGCCAAACATTATAAGATCACTGAATGCCCACACCTAGTTTTGTTACATTATCAGATATAACAATACAAATTATATTTTCATTTGAACTACATATTTTTGGTGGTCACATATAACTGAGAGGTTAAGTAACAAATAAATGTGTATTTAAAAAAAAGAAAACAGATTAGTCCTTTGTCTAAAGAAATATTATAAGAAAATAGAAATATGGATTTCGGGGACCAAAGGATGAATTTCTAGCAATGTTAATCATATTTATGTGGCGTACATATATTCTATATAGTGTGCCTCAATATTTGAAGGCAACTGTTCTTCTCAAATGGTGTTATGACTCAGGGGTCCAGAGGAATTAGTTTTTGTTTCTTTCTGGCAGAGAAAAAATTATACTTGATTTGTTATTGATTTTTTAAAATTGGGTTTTGCTAGCTTCAAATTTAATCTGAGTTCAGAGGGAGATTCAAATGCAGGGCCGGCATTCTTTAGAACATCTCCCTTTTAATTCTTTTTTGGAGCAGGGGGGTAAGCCAAGATATAAGCAGGGTTGGGCAGACAAAAGTCTCTGTTGTCATACAGAAATGAGGCTCAAGAAAACAATAACTCTCATCCAAAGAATTATTTCCACAGCCTGCTTTGACTGCAACCACCTTCCCTCCCCCCCCCCCATAAAACACCTCCACATTCCCCAGGGGATTTTCAAATTTGTAAGAGAGAGATTCTCTTTAGAAAAATGATATGGGTGCATTCTAGAAAGGAACTAAGAATCTGCTAGTTTAATTTTGATATCACATTTCTGACAAGTATTTATAGGTTTATAGAATCCTTTGGTCATCAATATAGAGCTGGAGAGCCAACTGGCACCACCCTCTTATTTTACAAATATTAGGCTTCAGGAGCTGAAGAGATTTTTGATTCACATAGTAAAGAATAGAGGCCAAGCACTAATGCATTGTTGGTGGAGTTGTAAATGGATCCAACCATTCTGGAGAACAATATGGACTATGCCCAAAGGGCTATCAAACTATGTCCAGATCTGTATCCTGAAGAGAGCATAAAAAGGGGGAAAACACTCACATATGCAAAAATACAGCAGCCCTTTTTGCAGTGGAAAGGACCTGGAAACTGAGTGTATGCTTATCAGTTGGAGAATGGCTAAATAAGTTATACTATATGAATATTATTGTTCTATAAGAAACAATCAGCAGGACAATTTCAGAAAGGCCTGGAGAGACTTACATGAACTGATGATGAGTGAAGTGAGTGGATTCAAGGGAACACTGTACACAGAAACAGCAAGAATATATGATGATCAATTCTGGCTCTTTTCAACAGCGACGTGATTCCGGCCAGTTCCATTGGATTTGTGATGGAGAGAGCCATCTGCTCAGAGGAAAATGCTAAGTGTGAATCACAGCATAGTGTTTTCAACTTTGTTATTGTTGTCATTTGCTTGCACTTTATTTTCTTTCTAATTCTTTTTCTTTTTGATCTTATTTTTATTGTGCAGCATGATAATTGTGGAAATAGATTTAGAAGTATTGCACATATTTAACGTATAGTGGATTACTTGCTTTCTTGGGGAGGGAGGGGGGAGAAGGGACAGAAAAAAATTGAAATAGAAGGTTTTGCAAGGGTGAATGCTGAAAATTTTCTATGCATATATTATGAAAATAAAAAGCTTAAAAAATAATAGAGCCCAGATTAGAACTTGGGTTCTCTGGAGTTGAGCATAACACTAGCTACTGCTTACAAGATTGCTGCTTAGAAATTTTCAATTTGTTTAGCCATTCTCCAAATATCACCTACTTAATTTCAAGATTTTTATGACCATAAAATACTGTTTTCAATATTTTGATATACATGAGACCTCTCTCTCTCTTCTGTCTTCGACCTCTTTGGACTACATGTTAAATAATGGTATTACTAGGTCAGAGATCATAGTGACTTTTCCTCCACCATTACAAATTGTTTTCTGGAACAGTTTTTACAGTTTATCTCCTCTATGACCTTGGGCAAGACATTTAACTTCTCTGGATCTCATTTTCTTTATCCATAAAAATTAAGGGTCTGAATTTGTTGACTTCTGAGGTCCCTGTTAGCTCCAAACCCATGACTCTAACATCCACTTCCTTTCCCTTCTCCCAGGCCCATAAAATTCACCAGCTCAGTAAAATATGCACATCTCAACATCTGTGGAATCATTAAATAGTTGCTGCTTCTTGCTGGTACTTTTTGCATTAAGTTTCCATTTTCTCATTCATCCCTGTTGTAATAGGCTGCTCAGCCCATGTCTGCTGTAAGAGATTAGGAGGAATTATTGACTGTCTGCTCACTGGCAAACTGATAGGAGTTAATTCCTGGGAGGGGAAGTTAGATTCTTTCTTGGCTGTATGATTAACCTTGTCATATTTCTGCTTGTAGTGTGGATAATACTGTCAAATGCTTCCCACTGCTTTACATATTCACCATGTTTTAATTAATCAAGAAATGGAAAAGACTTAGAGGGTGGAGGAACCATCGGTCTATTCTTGATTATCAGTAGAGAATGCAACACACCCCAAAGATGAAATGAATATCTTCATGTCCAAGATATTTTTTTTTTTTCTGGATCATAGATCCTGGAGCTGCAGAGAAGATTCTCTACTGGGTTCCTCAATAATTGTATGTTTCTGAGACAATACCTAAACTTTCCAAAACAACAATAACAACAACAGCAAAACAACATCATAAAGGGGGATGTAACTTTATTTCCACTTGATGGGTTAAAATATTCTGTCCTGGGATGAATTGAGAAAGTTCAGAGAGCTGAGCAAAAAAAAAAAAAAAAAAAAAAAAAGATATATCCTTTCAGGGGCATAGCTTTGAAAGAGTTGTACATGGAAAACAAACTAAAAAATGTCACAGACTTTCTCTGCTCAGCTCCTGACAATAAACAGCTATTGCTGTGAACATCAGGAGGGAAAAAAGGCTTGCCCTACTGAAACAATACAGAAAATGACAACTTGAGAAAATATGAGGAAATTGTCATTTTCTGACATCATCAGTGAGACTAGAATTCTGTAGATGCTTATATTTTATGGAGGTAAGCCTTATGCACACCCTCTCCATGGTCCTTTTTAAAACTTCATATACAAGTGTAATGGGCATATCATATAGCACCTGATAGTTTAGAAAACATTTTATAATGCATCATATCCCTCTATGTTTATTACAATCCTGTGAGGGTAGCATAGGGATTACAATAATCATAACTATTATAATTTCTACAAATATTATTGCATTATTCATGTCTGTTCTATTTTGTTACAGTTATTGGGAAATAGAGATGTAGGGTGATTAAATGACTGCCAATGTGACAAAATAGAGATTTGAATTCAAGTCTTCTGGCTCCAAGCTGCCTTTGAAACTTGAGGAGATATATGAGTTCCTTTGACAATATAGCATTGTGCAAGACCTGAGAGTGAGAAGAGGCCTATAAATCAATAATATCATAGTAGTTATGGTTATTGTAATCTCTATGTTATTCACCTGATAGGATTGGGGCAATGATACATTTTATAAATGACCGCAAGGGATGGTAATAAGAATCAAATAATACAATATAGGTTCAGTGCTTAGCAAATATCAAAATATTGCATACATATCAGGCAGTACTGATATATAAGCACTAGGACTCTGTAATGTGCCTACATAGGAGGAAGCAGAAAAAGGGAAAGTTAGGAATTTGATTAGTGTGTAGTCAATGTGAACAAGGCAGTTAGTGGTAGAGTAGATAGAGATCTGGGCCTGAAATCAAAAAGACTCATCTTCCTAAGTTCAAATTTGACCTCAGACACTTACAAGCTAGATGTTTGCCTCAGTTTTCTTATCTATAAAATGAGTTATAGAAAAAAAATGGCAAAAACAATTAAGTATCTTTGCCAAGAAACTCCCAAATGTGTTTACGAAGAGTTGGACACGACTGAAACAACTGGACAATGACAAAAAATGTAAATGACTACAGCAAAATACTTACTACTCAGATGGATTGTGATCTCATCAAATTGGATGGTCTCTAGAACAATGCAGATCATGCATATTTCAAACATATTTCTGTCTGCCCATTCAGTTCAATACAAGAGGTCTACTTAGTGTGCCAGAGGCCTATCTCTGTTTCTTTTGACATTGTAAGGGCCACCAGTCGTATCCTCCAGCTGTCTACTCATTATCCTTTGCCTCTATCATATGACCATCCTGTCTTCTGCATAATTCCCCAACAATATCTTTTACTGCTTTTCTTCAATGTTTTTCATTAAATTTATGTTGCAGCTGGCTCACACGCATGCTGTGACCCTCCACAACCCTCTTTGTTATGTTCATTTTCAGTTTGTTGGAGATTATTGTGTATTGTGTCTTGCAGCTGTCCAATAGCACTGGTAGAATATTGGTTTTAAAAAAAAAATGACCTTAACATTAATGCCCTATTGGTGGAGTTGTAAATTGACTCAACCATTCTAGAGAACAATTTGGAACTATACCAAGGGCTGTAAAACTATATATCCTTTGATCCAATAATGTCACCACTTGGTCATATTCCAAAGAGATCAAATAAAGGGGGGAAAGAACCTATTTGTAAAAAAAAAACAAAAAAAAAAAAAAGCAGCTATTTTTGGGTTGGCAGAGTATTAGAAATAAAGGGAACACCAATCAATTGATGAATGACTGAACAAGTTGTAGTATATGATTATGATGGAAAACTATTGTATTAAAAGAAATGACAGGCAGGATGATTACAGAAAAATCTGGGAAGACATATAAATTGATACGAAGTGAAATGAGCAGAATCAGACAAATATTGTACATAGTAATAGCAACATTTTAAGGATGTTCAACTGTGAAAGTCTTAGCTTCACAGATCAAAACAGTGATCCAAGATACTCCCCAAAAACCCATTAAGAAAAAATGATATCTACCTCCAGAGAGAAAAATGATGAATTCCGAATTTAGATCAAATCATATTTTTATTGTTTTAATTTAGAGATATGGCTAATATAGAGACACATTCTGCATGACTTTGAATGTATAATTAATATCTAATTGCTTTTCTTCTCAAGGGGGGAACAGGAAGGTGGCAGAGAATTTTGAATTCAAAATTAAAAAAATGATTTCTAAAATTTTTTACATGCGATTACATATAGATGTATAATGAGATAAATAAGATGTAAACTACATTAAATCTGATTTGCAAAACAGAATGAATAAAGAAAACATCATTTTGAGGTGTGGGGATGACCCTGTATTTACATAGGAAGTTTGGGATCATTAAAAGAAATTTTCATCTTTCTAATAGCAATCAAACATTTTCTAATCCTCCATCTTAGTTCTGGGCCCAACTGAATGACTATTTTTACTTTTTGCCCCATATATACACACTGACAAAGGAAAATGGAAAAGATATACAAATATATTTAGAACAAGAATGTTTTTACTATCAAGAATAATAGAGAAATAGCTTTGGATTTTAATATCATAGTCCCTAGTATGCATATAGAGGAGGGAAGAATGTCACCCCCTAAAATGAGAATAGAATCTAAATTGATCAAAGATCCATATTGGATAAAGAGATCCATATTGGAGGCAATGGTATTGGGAAAGTTTTGAGGGACTCCTTATGAAGGTAACCAAAAAGAGAAAAAAGCCGAAAACATGGGGTAAGTTTTGAAAAACTATTATCATTATTACTATGATTGAGGGACTGATTATAAAGATAACTAAAAAGGAGAAAAAAAACCCCTAAAAACATGGGATGAATTTTGAAAAACTATTATCATTATTACCATTATTGAACTAAAATGAAAAAAGAGAAAAACTAATCAACCTCAGGCTAAACTAAGAAAAGCCACCTTTTCACAATAACAAGATGTTTAAAATTGTATTGAATTTATTTATTTTTATAATCCAACCTTGCCTTTTTATTTTCTTATACCTGGAAAAGTGAGAATAAAAAAGTCCTTTTTTTGATGGCCCCTCCCTGGAATATTAGCTAATGGTTAATATTATTTTAGAGTTAAGTACTTTCTATAGATAATCTCAATTGAGCTTCACAGCAAACATTTGAGGTAGATGCTATTATTATACTCATTTTATAAATGAAAATATGAAACTGAGAAAAAGTAATTGATTTGCTCAGAGTCACATGTCTTTTAAGCCTTCCAGACTAGATTTGAACTCCTTTCTTCTTAACTCTAGGTCCAATGATTTATCTCCTGAGCATCTAGTCTGTCAGTTCTTTCTCTTTCTCTTTCTCTTTCATCTAATTCAATGAAAAATTAGTTGTTAAACACTTTATGAAGTGCAAGTTGCTATTCATCTTTGTTTATGAAATAAGCCCACTCTGATGCAAGGGCTGGAATGGAGGGACAATATGAGAGTATGGAAGCCGGTACAACAAGTAACTGTCTACTTTTTCCCCTATTGTGTCTTTTTCAGATTAACTGCTAACTTGAGATCTAGTTCCAAAGTAATTTGACCCATAGCTGGTTCTATTCAGGATGGAGAAAGCAGAGAATGGGTTCTTATGAGCCTTAGGTTAACCTACATTGAGTATTTAGCTGTTTTTAGGGAGATGGGAGATAACATCCATGGAGTGTCTGCTGTATTGAAGAATGCAACAGGATTTAAGAAGCCCTTAGGTCATACAAATTCTACCTCCAAGAACAAGCCTCTTAACTTTAATCTATTTCAGCCTCAGTTTTTTTTTTTTTCCTTCGTGAAGTACAGATAATAAAACCCAGAATATTTACCTCATAGGCTTGTTCTAAAGCTCACATGGAATAATGCTTGGAAATCTCTTTTTAGACTTGAAAAAAAATTGAATACACACATATGCATATATTCATATATACACACACATATATAATATATAAAACAGCAATAGCTATTATTTATATAAGTTGATGTTTCAGTGAGGTTAGAGTAGCTAAGAAAAAAGTCATGCTCAGTGGTCTGGGATTTAGAGTATTTACATCCAGTTGGTGGGTATCTGGGACACTTTTATAAGCCAGTTACATTTCAGATAGTTCCTGTTCATGGACCATGGCCTGCCACTTTCCAAAAGAATAAGGCTTCTTCCCCATTTGCACTCAATTCAGAAGAAGAGCCACTGTAGAGTACAAGTGGCTTTGCATTTGCTTTTAGGAGAACACAATGGTTTAGTGGTAAAGACCAGCTTTGGGAAAAGATCCAGCCCTAAATCTGCCACACCTTGACTGTATGCTCAGAGCTAAATCATGTCATTTTTCAGTGCCTTGGGAAATTCTTGAAGTTAAGATTCTAAGTTGCTAAAATCTACGTTGATGTAAAATAATCCCAGTCTAGGATATATCCACAGAGATAATATCAAAAGTACAAATTTGTCATAATTGGTCCATGAAGAGTCAAACATGACTTAAAACAACTGGACAACTGAATACATGTGAAATCAAGAAAGACATTTCTACAGTTGGCTTATTGTCAAAAAAAAAAAATCGAGAAAAATAAAGTAAAAAAACAATATGCTTCAACCTGATCTTAGTGGTGTTAATTAATCAATTGACAATCTAATAATGCATTTCTAATCATCATGATAATTTGGCTTTTCCACCAAAATATTGAAGACAACTAAGGGAAAACATCAAAAGCAACCCACAAAATAGGTGAGTACTGATCACTTCCATCATTCTGGCCAAATCCCTTCTCTTTCTTTTCTGTAAATCAGATTTTTCATTTGAATTATCAACTACTTTCCCAATTGATACCTTCATTTTGTATTTACTGTGACTTTACTATGACCTCCAGCCACAGGGAAGCATCTAACTGCTTAATGTTTACTTAGACTAAAAAATAATAAATTAGTCTCTTCCTCCTCTTAAACATGAAAAAATATAATTCACTGAAATAATCATGGAAGTTGCAGTGACAAAATGAAAGAAAAGTTCTTATTTCAAATGGTGCTAGGGTGTTTTGAGGCCCATATTGACCAAAGCCTGGTGAATAACTTAAGTCATGCAGCCACTGATTGGATATTGGATATGCTATCTAAAGGACTAGCCAAATCTTGGTAAAATAGAAGTCTTAATATCAGATTCTCGAGAGTGAGGAGTGAATGGCTATTTGTTTTTAAGAGACTATAATGTTTTTAAATGGTTCTTTATTATAGTAAAGGAAACCAAATTGTATCTTGGGACTGTCATCTGTAACTATTTAGACCCTCAATAGAGAAATATAAATGATGTTAAAAACAAGTGAACTGGGTCAAGCAATAGCCTCGCCTTTCCAAGGAAGGAAAAGTTGATTTGGTGACTCCATCCCACTAAAAATAATCTTATTTGATTAAATCTGAAGGACTCTTTTTAGAATTATTGCTTTGGAAGACAGCAGCCAGAAGTCCAGAATTATACTGTATCATTCTTGTTATTAAATCTTCCTGCCCTTTGGCCTATGGAGAATTGATGGGGAACTTCAGTCCACCCATTAGTACCCTGGATAGAAAGGGTCAGAGACTTTTGAAAGACTTATTATAGGCTTCTCAAACCATCTGATTTTCTCAAAGTGGAAAACATATTTGTTTAACTTTTGTTGCAAACCAATGTTTGAGACCCACAGTTTGCCGAGGTACCTTTCCTGGTGCTCACCACTTTAATTTATATATTATTGAAGCTTCTGATGCAGCCTCACAGATTTCTCAGGCTCCTCTCTCACTAGTTTCTCCTTGCAAAGTTGCAATTATCCCCTGAGTTTTTTGATCACGGATTGGTACCTTTTGGAAATGAAAAGATAATACTATTTATGTATGAACATGGGAGAATTCCTTTACTTGTCTACATCTACACTGATTAAATTGAAATGTCAGTGCTAATGTTACAATTAATAAACGTGTTATACATATTCAAAACTATCTAAATATCATAGATTCTAATGAACGCAGGGGAAATTGTGATATGG
Organism: Antechinus flavipes; assembly: GCF_016432865.1. Lineage (NCBI taxonomy): Eukaryota > Metazoa > Chordata > Mammalia > Dasyuromorphia > Dasyuridae > Antechinus > Antechinus flavipes. The sequence goes on along the minus strand of NC_067399.1, from coordinate 648,885,927 downwards.
TGAGAATGGTGGCTACATAATGCATAGGCCTTTCTCTGTATTCATTGGGTGATAATAAGTAAAGATTGTACATTATAAATCAGGCCCACGTTGGAGAAGTCTGTGTGTGATATTTTATCATTTGAAGCTGGACTTAAGCAGATAAAGAGGCATTAGTGTGATAAAAAAAATGCTCTAAGCTTTTGGAAAATGATTTAAAAGATTTGTTGCATTATGCAAATGGAAGGGCAGTAGGATAGGGGATGGAAGACCAGGTTTTTTGTTTTTTGTTAGAAGACAGATTATATCCCAGAGCTCTTAATGTCAATAGATCCCAGGAACATTTGGTTACTTTTGTGCAAGGGTCAACAGATGCCTCCTTATTTCCTCCGCTTTCCCAGTTCTGCAAACAGATGTGAACTATCTCTGTTGCTGCTTTTTATGGTAGAAAATGATGTAGTTGCACATCTCCATAATCTCAGGAAACAGAGAAATTAGAGGCAGGTGAGATGTCATTCAGCCAATCCCCTGCATCTTACAGATGAGGAAGACACACTTGGGAGCAGTTGTGTAACTTGTCTGAGCCCATAGAACTTTGTTGCTTTCTATCCATTTCCTTGGGCATATAATTAATTCTTTCTGGGGTTCACTTTCTTTTTCTGTAATAATAGAAAAGAACAAATGATCTCCATGTACCTTTTTACACATTGTGTTACTATGGCATAAATGGATTTTTGCCTAGTTTCCAGAAACTGGAATTGGTCAGATTCTAGGGTCTAAAGAGGAATGTTAGAAAGACTCTGTTTATCAACCATATGTTTATCAAAAATACCTTTGTGGGAATGTAATCATCTCTCTGGACAAAGAAAAATGGGTCCATCGTCCAAAGACTCAAGTGCTGAATGAATCAGTATTATTTCATACTAGCTTTGGTCCACTTTCTCATATAAATCTCCCACAGATACACACACACGTATATACACACGTACACCCATACACACTTTTTTTTGAGATAAGCAATGAATTGTAGAAGCAAGATCATTTAATGTGATGGCAAAATATCTAGCTTCAAATGCCGGCTTGGCCACTTACAACCTAAACAACAGTTTATTCATCTGTAAATAAGGAATTAAACTAGTTGACCCTGGAGATCCTTTTCAGCTCTAAATCTATGATCCTATCGTTTGTGTTGCTTGGTGCTGAAAGGCCAAATTAGAAATAGTAAGAATTTACAGACTGGCAGATAAAGATATAGAAATGCACAGCTTTGAATACATAGAAACATATACAATATATGCATATACATACATGAATGAAAAATGTATCTATATTGGATAACCTTTAGATTTAACATCTTTAAATATTCACATATGAATGGGGATGTACACAAATGTATATGTACACATATGTGCAAACCATATTTCAAAGATTTTTGATTTCATACTTCTAATACATACATTTGTGTGCACAATGCACATATGCATATGGATGTGTATGTATGTATGTGTATGCATGTATGTACTATATATTCAAAGTTGTTCTATCCAAATAGGATTATATTTCACATCTTTGGATATATACTTATATATGCACATACATGTGTGTAAATGTATATACACATATATGCATATTTATGCATATATAAAGATCATTATAGTTATATTTCTACAAATAAATACATGCAAAATTTTCATTATAGATATATTTAACACTTTTGAATACATACATGTATTTGTGTATATATTCAAAGGTTAAATTAAAAGATTTTCAAATATTGTTGATTTAGAGAAAGAATAATTTTGGGAAAGAATCTATAGATAAAAATCTATATAGATCCAAAGAAATAGAACAGATTAAATATAATCTATAATACATACACACATTTGTCCTATATCACTTTAATGGAAATTGGGAACTGTGGAGTGCTTTCTGATTTATAACTCATTTCCATTTATTATCTCACTAGAGTTTCCCACCACCCCCAAGAGGTAGGCGGTTTGAACGCCATTCCCCATTTTGTAGATAAGGAAAATAGGCTTCACAAAGATGTGAGGATTTATTCAAGGTCATCCTGCCAACACGTTATAGAAACAAGATTTGAACGTGGGTCTTCTGAATCCAAATCTGGGAGGCCTTCCCTCATTACTGGATTGCAGCTACAAGGAAAACTGTGAACATGAAGCAAGAGCGACAGGCCTAAGTGAGACATTTAAATGGGAAGGACAAAAATCAGCTTTGGAGCTCTTGCTTTATCTTTAAAGGTTTGAGAAAGGCTCACAATCCATTATCATTAAGAATGCTTATTAAATTTCAACTTGGCTTCCGGTGGCCTGGGTGTTACAGGTAACTCATCACCTCCGGAGGATTCTAATTCCAGCAGATTTTTACCAGCAAATGACTCTAACAAAGAAAAGCTATATTAAAGTGTGCATCAGGGATTTTGGTTATTATAAATTACATTCTTTGAAATCTCATTTAGAACCAGGAACTAGAATGCACTTGGAAGGCTCTGAGGATTAATTCTTTTTGAACAATAGAGTGTCAGTGATCATTTGGAAAAGTAATTATGCCAAATTTAATTATCATCCTCACACACGGCATCAGCATCAGCATGCATGCTCAAAAGACAGTGGGGAAATGGGCCAGAGTGGGGAACTGGATTGGGGAGCATGGTGGCAAATTGCCCATGTTGGAATTGAGTACAACTTAATACCAGGCTTGGTTAATTGAGGGTTCTGTGGGTGGGGCGGGTGGGAGGGGGGCGTTTGGCAAACGAAGCAGATGCTTTGGATATTCAGAGAGACTTTTCAACATTGTCAACATAATCAACATAATAGAATTGAACATGCTTTGCTTTATTTTTTCCCCCTCTCATGCAGGCTAATAACAAAATTTTCCCTGCCTCAAGCATTTCTTTTCTTCTCTCCTGTCGTGGCATTCCCACCTCCGCTGAAGTGAATAAATAATTTTGGATTGTGTGGGAGGATGCAATAGGGATGTGGTAGATTCTCTAGGACAAACTCTGGGAGGAAGGCACTGTACGCAAAGTGCCTCAGTTTCTTCAGTCAGCAAATGAAAGATGGTATATTTGGGGAAAATGTGGTGAGATAGTTGATACTCTAGTATCTTGGAGACCTCCAGGGACGCCAGCGACTCATTTCTGTCTCTAGGCAATTATAAGCCGTAAAATCATCATGAATTTCTACTTGGGTGGAGAATTTTGCTATGAATTATAACTGCGGCCAACCAACCTGAAGAAGCAGAGATTTAGGCTTTGAATGCTGAGGTCATTTAAATTCTTCTTCCCAACTCCTGGACTAGCATGTAGGAAAACATGTCAGTGTGTGGATTACTTTCATGAGGGGTTAGCTTGGATGACTCTGGAGCTCTCTTATAATTCACAAATTCTGGGACTTTTTGAGAAAGGAAAAGCCAATGTTGGATAACGAGTCAATATCCTCTTTCTTGGTCCAGTCCTTCACAAAAGGACCAATTATTGTGATTGGTCTTAGGGATAAGGTCAGAAGTTGAGAGAAAATAAATAAATCAAAGGAAGATTATGCAGTAGACAGAATACTGGCCTGAGAGTTTGAAACCCTAGGGTAGGTGGCTAGCTCTGACAGTCACTATTTAAGTGACCTTGGGGCAACCATGTCAGGGACAATAGGTGGAGCACCACACCTGTTGCCAGAAGGACCTGAATTCAAATACAGGCACAGATACTAACTAGCTGTAGGATCTTAAGCAAGTCTCTTCAAATCTTTTTGCCTTCATCTACTCAAGTGTAAAATAGGAATAATAATACCAATTACCTTTCAGGGTAATTTGTTGTGAAGATCAAATGAAATAACTGGAAAGTGCTTCCTGTAGTGCATTGTACATAGAAAGTATATATAAATGGCAACTATTATTATTATCATTGTTATTAATCTGTAAAATAGGTGACAAAATGTATAGTATGATTTCATAGGTTGATGGTAGGAAGGTGTTTTGTAAAAGATTTGGAAATACAAGCTGCCATTTTTGTTTGTTTGTTTGTTTTACTAGGAGAGGATAATGGGAGAGAGAAAAACTGTTGAAACCAAGGGAGATTGACAGGAGAAACGTAAAAGCATTGGGAGCAGGGTGGTTGATTTTCAACAGCAAAGAAAGCAAGGGCAGCAGAGTAGCAAGGGGAAAGAGCAGAGGGGATGCTGGGTTAGCTTGGCAGGGAAGCAAGGAGTCAGATCAGTAAAGAAGTAAAGGAGGACAGGGAGCAATAAAGGAGAGACCAGATGACCCTTCAATAGCATGAAAGAGGAAGAAGGGGTTAAGAGATCAGAGGTCATAGATTCATATATTATTGCCGGGTATAAAGTCTCAGAGAAGAATTGGGTGATTAAAAAAAAAAAAAGAAGAACTTGGAGCTGGTCTCTCTCTCTCTCTCTCTCTCTCTCTCTCTCTCTCTCTCTCTCTCTCTATATATATATATATATATATATATATATATATATATATTTCTTATTCTTAGATAAAGACAGAGAGATATAGAGCATAAGGGGGAGAATGAAAAAGCGTATTGGCATGGATATCTGTAGACATGAATACCAAAAAGGAGCTGAGATGGGAAAGTAGAAGGGAGGGAGCGAAGATAGTGAAATTAAGGAAAGAGCAAAGATAAGCAAGGGAAGAGAGGCACATTTATGTGAGCAAATACTATTTTCTGTATTTTTCTACCTACATGTCATTGCATTCCCAAGTGACTCTATAAATTTGGGGAAATGAATGACAACCAAGAGCTTTTCTACAGATCTACAGGCAGATTTCTTAGCTCTGTATGTGTCAGGCAGATTTTTCTCCACTGCTGACTGCAGACACAGACAATTATTATGTTTTTTTTTCTTTCCTGCATATCAGACACCAATATTGGTGTGATGAGGGAAAAAATTCCATAAGGAGAAAAATGGTTAAATAACTTGGGACTTATTAAACATGTAACTTCTTAGGACCAAGGAAAGAGTACACATAGAAATAGCATGGAATCTCTAAGTTATGTCAACTTAGCCTTAGCTTTTTAAATGGTAAGAGCATCTAGAGTTTTTCATCCAGGGAATACTGGGGATATTATCTGTCTCAGTTTAGCTAAAGCATCTGACTAGGCTTTCATAAAGTCCTTTTGAATAAATGACTGGATGAATGAGTTAGTAGATAGATGAATGAAAAAGCATTTGTTAATATGCAAAACACTATGTTAATTATAGAGGATACAAATTGGAAAACAAACCAAACTGTGCTCTCAAGGAAATGACATTCTAACGGAGGGAGAGACCTCAGATAGGAAGTTTCAGTCTCAAGTAAGAAGGCAAGCAACCCTACCATCTCCCCCTCCCAAAAAAGATGGATCTTTAGGGAAGGAGAAGAGATTTACTAATTTGTTGCTTTATGGGATGCAAGAATAAGTCTTGGTGGTGGGCCTTGAGAATGTTCAAAAGGGAAAATTGGACATTGACTGTTCAATTTGACCAAAATGGAGTCACTTTTCTCAAGGCAATACTCTATCAAACCTCTTTCTCTATGCCTCAGAAGCTTTACTGCCTATCCCTCTAAGGATAGCACCACAATACTTTTCTCTTTCCAAAGTAGGCCAATCCCCAAAGCATCATTATCTTTCGAGAAAAAAATATAAGCTTCTACCCACAAAAAAATCAACCACTAAGCTTTGTTTTCAACCACTTCCCATAAAATACCAATCTAGGATAAGAGTAAGAAATGAGTAGAATGTTAATAGTCTTAGGTGAATTTTTGGTTTAATAAAAGAAACATTCCCAATGAGTGTCAATGGATGAATCATTGCCTGCTTGTGGGATTTTTTTTTTAATGAATCAACCCTGCCTTATTCAACAGTTTTATCATCATTGAATGAAGATACAGAAGACAGCCGCATAGTACAGTAGAAATAGCAGTGGCCTTAGAGTTACAGGATTGTGTTTGAATCCTGTCTCTGCTTCTTACTTTCTATGTGGCATTGGATAAGTCTCTTTATCTCCCTCTGTTCCAAAAAAACCAAAACAAAACAAACAAAAAACAAACAAACAAACAAACAAAACAAAGGGCTAGGACTAAATTATTCCTAAGATCCTTTTTAGCTTTAGATGTACAATATCATATACTAACTCATAGCATTGATAGTCAAACATATCTTTATAGATTGGATTGTATACAGAGCATCTGGAGAAAAGATGTGGCAATAGTTGAAATTTACCTGGGATAGATGTAAAAAGCTGTATTCACAAGAAAGTTCTTCCTACAGCTCTTATTGCTACTGGGTGTGTAATGGAGAAAATAAGTTGGTTTCAGCTGGATTAGAGTCTTTAGGAATAGCTAAAAGGAGGCAGGTCTTTGATGTGAAATATAAGATATGATATAATATGAAATAATGAAAGAAACTAACTTTATTGAAGAGAAAATAGAGAAGTTGTGTATCAGGTAGATGTAAGAACATGAGATAAGGGCAGGGAAAGATTGGAAGAGCCTTGAAAGTGCACTAGTTGTGACAGCTACCCTGAGATATCATTCCCTTGAGTGTTTATGTTTTATCTGAATTTTGTGGTGAGTATGGTGTTCTGGAAGTTGGTTCTAGTTAGGAATATACCTTATAGGCATCCCACATGCACTTTATATGAGTAAAAGGAAACAGCTACTGATGATTTATGCATTGTGATGCCTTGTGGTCGTAGAGAGACAGATATCAAATCCAAACAAGGAAAACTTCCTTACAATTAAATTTAATCAGAAATGAAATGGGTTGCCTTAAATGTTACACACCTAAATCACATCAACTGAGAATGTCATTTAGGAGAAGCAAGGATCAGCACTGGACAACTTAACATTAGTCCTGTAATTGGAGAATGAAAAATTATGATTATATTTGAATTCTTCACTGTGTTAGGAGAAAGAACATAGAATCTACCTTGGATTTTCAAGAGTAGTTTCAAGGGGAGAATTGCAAACACACTAGATTACAAATAATTCTTTCCTAGTGGTTTTTCTGATCACTCATCTACCATTGTTGTGACTCTTCTTTTACGAAATTTATAATGTGGTGAAGCCATTTCATGAATTTCCATATTGGGGGACAGAGCTAATCATCCTGTCATAGGCTGACTGACCAGGAGCTTGAACTCAATCATTTGTTCTCATTTAATTATGGACTTATGTCCATAATTAATAATGAGACTTATGTTTTTTTTTAGTTTGTCTCAGAAACTCAAAATGGGAAAGGACCTCCACAAAAATCCTAATCCCGAAGAAGGGTGTCATTTAATATATGAATAATTTGCCATCTCTTCTCCCATTAAAGACTCTAGTGGCAGAGGAACACATTAACTTTTGAGGCAATCCATTTCATTTCTGGATAGATTTAATTGAAAGGAAGTTTTCCTCACATAGATTTGGTATCTGCTTCTTCACAATCACTATTAATCAATCCTAGATCTGTCCTCTGAGACCAAACAGAATGAGTACAGATTGTTTTTCCACATGAGGACCCTTCAAATGTGGAAAATATCATGCATGGTTATTTCCACTATGGGAGAAAAACCAGTTGCAAGTGGCATTTTTTTTAATTGTTCCAAAGATCTCTGATCTTATCAAAGTTAATACTGTCTCCAATGGTGCTTATTGTGACTTCTTGATACTTCCTCGTAATGGTATTCTTATTCACATTCTATAAATACTTTACCTAGTGTTTACTGAATGCATTAATTTTGTCCCAAATCTCTTGACATTATATTAATCTTGCATTTTTTCACTGTGAGGTTTTTTGTGACAATTAGTTGAGATCAAGATGTAAGGTTTTATTTTTCCTATAAATAAATAAAAAAAAAAACCTCTTTTTTTCTCTGAAAGATTTAGCCATATTGGATATGGAGTCACTTTAGAAGTGGAAAGATTGGTCCTGGACATTAGCGATGTAGACAGAAAAACTTCATATAGACAGAGATGAAAGTCCCCGGCACCTCCTTCTTCTGACATATGGGATCCTCCATAACAGATAAATTGAACAGTCATGTACAACTTCTCCCTTTTCCACATTCAGGCCTAGATTTAGGATTCTTGTCTTGTATTACCAAGACCAGCCAACATTTTCCTACTTTTCACACCTTCTAAAGTCAATGCAGATTAGATCTCTATTCTCTCCTAAAAACAAGCTGTCTTATCCTGTTTCCAAAATCAGCTAAAAAGAGCTGGTGTTTCATTCTAACTGCTCTTATTTTCCTTTTTCAATTTTTGCCATATATACTAGTAGGAAATTCCTTGTAATTGGAATCCACTTCTCTGACAGACATTTTTTTCCATGTTGATGACTCTCTTTGCAATGGCTTTCAATAATAGTAAAGCTTTACAAAATCTGACTTACACTCTAATTTGTGGATTGTAAGGTTTTTATTTTTGCTTGTTTGTTTTTGCTATGGAAAATATTAAACATTTTCCTGAATAGATTTAATGATTGCTATCTGTGAATGAGGCTTTAAAATAGAGATATAAATATATTTAGCTAAATGTTGATGAATAAAAAATCCCAAGAGCTCTGTTGTCATTGGTGTAGTTGGATCCACCGGAAACTTGCTTGACTATTTTTTTGGGGTGAGACATTTGGAGATAAGTGACTTGCCACATAATTTGTGAGTGTTAAGTGTCTGAGATTGAATTTGAACTCAGATCACCCTGACTCAGGGCTAGCACTCTATCCACTGCAGCTATCTGGCTGTCCCAACTTGCTTAACTTTCTATGGCTTCATTCACCACCTGTCAATCACTCCTTTGAGAATGAGCCTTCCTGTGGCCTATTAGGCTAATACTTGCATAACAGATGGACATTTCATTGCTCAATCATTTTTCATGGTTCTGTATCTTAGTAAGACATATCAGAGTTTATGGTCTGTTGGCGTACCCTTCAGAAACTCTTGAACCATCCATTGCTATGCTATGATATGGGGCATATGCAGAGGGACTTTAATGGAGAAATTTTTACTATTTCAAGTATTTTTAAGAATCACTACTAATTAATCTGGTGTGTAGGCTATGACACTATAGTACTTGCCCATGGGATTAAATTTAACATACATAAAACCAAAAAGAAAATGCATTCCTCAAACTAGTTTCAAAAATAGTTTTCCTTGTAAATTAAAACCATTAAATGCACATCATTATTGCAGATAAGCATTCATGCTTTTTTAATAATATTGTCTGCATTTAATTTGTGCCTTCAAGACCTCATTATGCATTGGAGAAAAAATGTTTCTTTCCATCCTCCTATTCAAATTACCATTTCACTCCCCCAAAGGATTCAAATTTCAAATTTAGGAAAGCCATTTCTATGCTGCCATTCATAGTGAGAATAGATGACCTAAGAACATCTCTGAGATGCTGTAGATTGAAAAAACCTGAGAATATTTTCCTATACTTCAGGGATTATTGGGAAAATGTCAGGAAAATAAATAATTATCTATGATTCTCTAAGTACAGATATAATTGTAAATAAGAGCAGGGAGTGGAATTAATTAATATACTGCAATGTATCCATGTGCCATTGACCCCCCCCCCCCCAAAAAAAAAAAAAAAGGACTGACAAAATGCAGCCCTTTAGAGCTCAGTGGTTATTTATTCTTAGGGGAATAGTTGAATTTGGGCTATAATTTTCGGCTTATTATAGAAAATTAACCATTTCTTTAAAATAATTTAATCAATCAAGAAATATTTACTGTTCATCAGGTGTTCCACTACACACATCAGAAATATTAACACGTAACATGGTCCATACCTTCAAAGGAGCTGAAATTCAAGTTGAAATTTCAATTTCAAAAAATGTTTTATAATATATTAGAAAGTGTTCATCTTTTGTTGTTCACTTTGGATCATTTGCTGAACCTGCTGTTCAGTTGCACTAGGCAGACAATGCACCTGTGAGGGGTAAGGATATTGGGAAAAGAAAAGTGGACTGGATTCAACCTGACAGCAACATCTCCATGCAAGATATCTTTGCTTATGTTGTTCTGTCAGCCCTTATTTATTTTTCTTTCAGTCCTTTAGGAGCTTGCATTTCCTTTTCACTTCCCTTCAGAGCAATGTTAGAAATAAATTTCAGCCCCTTGTTCTGTCTCTCAAACAGTTCTTTTCTCTCTTTCTTGCTTTTAAGATATACCCCCAAATCTCATTTCCCTTCATTGCATGTAACTACACACAAATGTGGAATATATATTTGTATAGTACACATATGTGTGTATGTATGTGTATAGATATAATCTAAACTAGATAATAATCATTTCTGTACTGTGGGAGGCTACAAGATAGATGGAGTTGGGTGTCCCTGTTGCTTCTATTTAGCTAGCTTGTCAGTGATGAATCTGGTGAAAGCTGAGGGTATTCTGAGCTTGGGAGTTCATTCCTCATATCCAAGTCAAACCCAAATATTTAATCTTGATGAAAAGTCCCAATGAGGAGGGCAGAAATAAGCTATCTAAAACCCATTTCTTAGGTAATTACAAATAGTCTTATGTGGTAAAAGTGATGATTTGTATCGTTCTTTTTCAAATGTATTTATACTCTGTCTTTTTTTTTTCTCTCTGTATCTGTCTCCGGATGCTTCTCGGACTTTGCTTGTCTCTCCCCTTCTCTCTTAATTGTAAAATACTTATAGGCTGGATTCATTTCTTCCCTTGGATTTCTCAAAGAATTTTCTATTAAACACATAGGGGACTTTTGGTGAATTAAAATCCCAGTGGTGATATGGCAATTGAAAATGTCAATGCTATCACTAAGTTAAATTGAGAGAGTCAGGTGAAAGAAGTGATTGTCCCTTTGCATTCTGTCTTGGTCATTACCACATATGGAATTTTGGCTTTGATTCTCAGAATCACTTTTCAGGAAGTACTTTGGCAAGTTAGAAAGCATAAAAGGGCAAGTGAACAGAATGGGAGGGGATCTCAAAGACATGTTGGATGAGATTGATGTAGATGGGCATACATACAATGGCTGGAGAAGAAAGAACCTTTAGAGTGGCACATATGACCTGTCTTCAAAAATCCAGAGGTCTCTAATATGGATGGGGGATTAGACTTTTATTTTCTTTCTGACACTGTAGAAAAAGGACACATTAGTTTTAATAGGAAGAAATGCTTCCTAAAAGCTAGAGTTATGCCCAAGGATATCGGGATGTCCCAGGTGGGATAACCCCTCATTTTGTTTTTGTTTTTGTTTTAAATGAAGGCTGGATGATCACTTGTCAGACATTCTGAAGAGATAATTACTGTAAAAATGCAGATTAGAAGAAGTGCCCATGTAAGGCCTTTTTAATAATAATCCCAATACTTTATCATCCTGAGACTCACAGAGTCTACCAATAAAGATTGAATGATAGAAAGTCGGGGTAGGTAGTGAAAGCTATTGAAGCCATTCATTTTACAAGGAACTCTTATGGGAGAGACTAGAGGGCCAAGTGTCTTGAATTCATTTTCATGGGGTAGTCTCACTTGCTTTTCTTTAACTTTATACTCAAGTCTGTTCTCTTTTAGAATCACACAGCCATGTGATGTACACCTTTGTGAACAGTAGTGAGGCACTTTCCTAATATAATATCCAATTAACCAGGGAAGCATGATGTTCCTTCTTCAGACTGCCTTTGCCATTATTATGATTGTTTCATTAAGTGCTGCATCTTACTTGGTATCTCTGCTGTCTGGGCAGCCAATCTCCCCATTCAGTTTACTCCTGTTTCAATGTCATCAGCCTATTATTGTCTCTCTGCCTTCATACAGTGAGACTAATTGAAGCAATTTATCCTGCTCAGAGGTGAAAACATGATGGCTACATGTTTATATTCCCTGGATAGAGATGAGATGTTTATTTCTGTATATATCTCAGGTAGGGATAAATATGAGTAATGTACATCTCCCAATATTTCCCTTTTCTATCCTTTTCTCTTTACAACAAGGATGCAAAGATTCATGAGAAACAGTAAACACAAACAGACAGACTTGGTATAAGTCTATTTCTACCACTCAAGTGCTGTCAGAAGAAGGGATTTTCTAAAATGCTGAGCCCAAGAAATAAAATATATATAATACATAGAGATGAAATATATGGGAGGAGAAAAGTATTTGAAAGTACAGAGTGGGCACAGGTTATCATATGATATTCTCTTATCTGAAAAAGAAACACCTAACTTATCAGAATAAGTAACTAGAATTCCCTGATGCTGGTGACTAGATGCAGCAGCTTATCTCTGTGTCTCTGAGGTATGTTAATTCTGAAAAAAAAATCATTTCCACACCTAGAATGATCATAGGAATACAAAATGCAGGAAAACCCTCACCTTCAATGTTAATGAACCACTTTTGATTGTTTAGTTTTGAGATTAGTTTAATTAATTATTGAAATATTAGTTTATATATATGTATGTACATATGTATTATGTATGCATGTTTCTAAGGGAATAAATACTAATGAATATCAAATCTAATGGCTTATGATATTTTTTAGAATAGGACATATTGAAGAAATTGATGGAGTTCTTTCTGGGGCTAAGAATAGCAAAAACTTTGTTCATTTTGTGTGATTGGACAATTCTGAGAAAACAGTACAGAACTCCAGTGAAGAGGCAAAGAAATTAAATTGAATTTTCAGTTAGAAAGATAGATAGTTGAATAGATAGATACTTTTCTGTATATTTATTATATATACATTTACTCTTTCATATATATTATATTACATATATTTCTTTACTGTTATGTGTATAATTATAAATAAAGGAAAAAATATATAAGTATATTCATCTTTAGAGAACTTAGAGTTGAATCTCAGTTTTGTTTATTGGCATTGACCTTGGACAAGTTAATTCATCTGTTTATCATTTTACTCATCTGTAAAATTCAGTGATTGAACCAGATGACTGCTAAGGGTCTTTTCAAGGATCATAATCTATAATCTATGAACTGACCAAAAAGATAACTCTTAGCTACTACAAAGGGTTAGATTATATCTGAGATATGAAAAAATAGAAATTACATTTTCCAAGGCTTCTCCACTGACCTAACTTGGAGGGCCATAGAACTATATTTTGGGGCTATGCATTTTTGGTCCAGTGTCATTTCTAGGATTCATAAAGAGATCCTCTTGGAAAATTCAGTTTTTGTTATTTCTCATGTTTTATCATAAAAAGGATATGGATTTAGGATGAAGCAATTTCTGGAAGATTACTAGAACTGGGAACTTGATGAGCAGGTATGGGTTGATGGTTTTATGTGTAATGGAGATTGGAACTGGCCTGTCATTGATGCTATATTCATAATATAGCAAAATGAAATGGCTCTTGGCAGTATAGAGTCATGAAATCTTAGATTTCAATGGAACCTCAAGGCTTATCTAGTCTGACACCAACATAAGTAATGAATTCCATTGACATCTCCTCAAACAAATGATCCTCCATCTTCTACTTGATGATCTGTAGTGACAGCAGATTTACTAATCCCAGAGGCAGTCCATTCTATTATTTTGTTGTAACTAGGAATAATCTTATAATTGTAGTTGCCAGTAAGTCTCAGGAGATCTGTACTTTGCCTTTGACACCAAGACAACAGTGATGTCCACACTAACTGACAGTTGTGTGCCTTTCTTGGTAATCTTAGGCAGCTTCAATTGTATTTGGAGTTGTATGTATCCCTATCGTACTGGTATATTTGGGCATCACTGATTTAGACCATCAGTAATTCCCTATTGAGAGAGATAAGTAATACGGATAAGTAAAGCTGATTTTCAGATTTTCTCTATGTATGCATTTTTATGCTTTGCCTGACCCGACATAGGCCCTACATAATAATTTTCTTTTGTTTTAGTAAGGTGGAAAGAGGTGGTCCAAGCACAATTTTTCTAGTGTATAGAGCTCCTTGTATAGAGACTCTCTTTAGCAGTATAAATTTGCAGTGTCCTTGGGTCTATTAGAGAATCAACTACCTTTTCCCATTGGATTGCTGTTACTGTTTAATTGTGTCCAACTTTCTGTGACCCTGTTTGAGGTTTTGTTGGCAAAGGTACTGGAGAGCTTTGATATTTTCTTCCACATTTGTTTTTTTTAGATAAGGAGCTGAGGTCAAGTGGCTTGCTCAGAGTCACATAGTAAGTGTCTGAAGCCAATTGTGTATATTTGTGTGTGAGTGTGTGTATATGTGTGTGTGTGTGTGTGTGTGTGAGAGAGAGAGAGAGAGAGAGAGAGAGAGAGAGAGCAAGAAATAATCATAGAGATAGAGACAATAGAAAGAAAAATAGAAAAAGCAAAGAGAAAAATAGAAATATAACCAAAGAGAGGGAGGTAGACAAGGAGAAGGAGAAGAAGAAGGAAATAGAGACAAAGAGAAGGAGGTAGAAAATGAGGAGAAGAAGGAAATAGAGACGAAGAGAGACAAATTAAGAGATAGAAAGACAAAGACAGATACAGAGAGATATAAAGAAACAGAAAAATAGAAAGATAGAGAAAGAAACAGGGAGAAGCAGGCAGAGAGGTTGAGGGAAAAAAGACAGAGAGAGAGACAAATTGACAGACAATCAGACAGGGAGGGAGAGAGACTTCCATAAATATTGCTTGTATGAACTAGCTCAAGATTTTGTTCTCCCAAGAGACTGATTTCATTTTGAGGGCAGCCCAATCAGTGAAACCCATTATCTAGGAAGCAAAAAAAAGGTGAATTCCCAACAAGCCAATTCATCCTGGAGAAGTACTAGTTATTGAAACTTAATCCAAAGTAATTTATGCTCTCAGTGGGATACCTTCCAAGAGTCTACATCATCCACATGGGGCATAGTCATCAAATTCCATATAAAAGTTCATTAAATGGATAAGAAACTCCCTTAACCTTCCCCCAACATAAACAAAAAAAATTTTTTCTAGAGGCTTTTTGGTAGATCATAATTCATAATGATCCAAAGATTTTTTTGTAATTGTCTAACTCATACCTGTAACACTCACTGATGTATATAGATACAACATGATCACAACATTATGCTATACCTTCTTTTCTATCAGGATAATTACAGATGGCCGCTGTAATTAATGGGCAAAGTGAGTTTGGGTTTTCCTGCAGAAATCTTCACATAGAATCAATATCAAGCCTCTTTTTTAATAGTCCATTTGCTGCTTATGGTGCATAGTATTTATTCATAGTCTCTTTGAATCATTAGACTCATTAACACTTGAGTTTCATGACTGAAAGTTTTAATGTTTTCAATCAGCCTCAAGAAATACAAGGGGGGGAAATCCAAATCAGACTGTCTCCAACAGAAGTAAATAAATCTCTGTAGTAGGAGGGAAGCTTATTCATTTTGAGATATGAAGCCCAGCTCAGAAAATTGAGTTTGATCAGGAAGTGAATTTTTGGTCCTTTAGAATGAAATCAGTGAAATTCTAGTCTTAGAAGAATGATTCTAGGAATTGCCAGCTATTACATTTCCTTTTAGGCATCCTTTTCCAGACTAAGCCTATCTAATACCTTCACATGTTCCTTTTAGTTTTCTCACTATCCTGTTTGTCCTCCTCTTCACCTACTCTATGTTATAAATGTCCTTCCTAAAACTTCAAAATGTGCATATTACTCCTGATATCTGAGCAGAATGTAGACAGACCATTTCCTTCCTGATTCTTCCTTATTTTAGGCTCCATATTTCTATAAATGTAATTTCAATATATTTTAGCTTCCCCCTGCCTGAGGAATTGGGGTGGTTGGACACTGCCTGTCTTTCTGTTAATGCATATTGAATTTACAATCCACCAAAACTCCAAGATATTTTTCTCATGAATTCGTGACCATCCATGTATCCTCCCATCTTATACTTACGGTATTTATCTTTTAAATCTCTGTGCAGAATCTTACATTTTTATCCATTGAATTTCATTGTCAGTGCAAAATATTTTATATGATCATATATTTTATTTGAACAATTACTTATAGTTCATCTGATCCAGCACCTTTACTTTTACAGATGAGGAATCTTAAGGCCCAGAAGGGTTAACATACTTGCCCAAGCTCACACAGATCATAAGTAACATAGCTGAGATTTGTATTTGTCATGGTGTATTTGTTTAAGTCCTTGTTAAAGTTGTATTTTCATGAACACATTTGGGACACTGGAGTGCAAATGCTCTAATTCCAAGTCCTCAGCTCTTTTCATTAATACCTCATGATCTCCTACAATCAAACCACCACTTTATTCTTCAAGATCTTTTTGGATTTGGTTACTGTTACCTAACACATTTGTTTGTGGAAATTACATATTCTATTTATATAAAATCTGTGTTTTAATCCTTATTTTCAAATAATTATATAGTCAGTTCTTTTAGTTTTACTGGTGAATATGGTCACTTAAATATTTTATGAAGCAAGTGGGAAATTTCTTGAGCAACTGACAAGGATCTCAGCTCTTCATAGATATACTTTCATAAATGATTGAATACTATATATGTACTATGTACCTTAATCCAGTTAGGCTTTACTTTGATATCTTGAATGATTCATGATATTTCATCAGTATGTGTATTGCCTCCCAGACTTAGATTAGTAATCCTTAAGATCTGTTAAAACCCACCTCCCAAAATTTATAATTTTTTGGTATTAGTGTCTTAGTGATGAGTTTCTCCACATAAATATTTTTGATAGATGGATATGTGGATATAGAGAATCATTCAACAAACATTTAATATATGCCTACATTCTGCCAGGAGTGATTCTAAACACTGGTGTTACAAAGAAAACTTGAAAATAAATCCTACCCTCAAGAAGTTCTTTCTCAATTCTAACAGAATAGACAACATGTAAATAGCTAAGAACATCTAACATATATGCAGAGTAAGTTATTCTAAGTGGGGAAATAATTGTAGGACCATGAAAAACTTCTGTAGAAGATAGAAATCGGATTGTACCTTGAAGGAGTCTAGAATAAGAAGGATAAGAACATTTCAGCAAAGGGGGAAAACAGTGAAAAAATACAGATGAGAGAGATTGTTTATGATTTCATTGATTCCCTGAATGAGGGAGCTTTATCAACAAAAGTTGGCTTCTTTTCCACATCATATACATATTCATTCTCTCTCTCTCTCTCTTTCTCTCTCTCTCTCTCTCTCTCTCTCTTCTTTCTCTCCTCTCTCTTATTCAAATATATATACATATGTACCTATGTATACCATATAACACATAATACATACACACACACAGATATATACTATATACATAGATTCCATCTCTAGACCCACATTTGAAGTGGTTTGGCTTAAAATGTGTCAGAATTTGCTTTACAATGTTTTGGGGAAATACCATTGCCTCTTCATTAGGCATCAGGGAAAGTTGTCAGTGGGGAAGCCACTGACTTATTATTTGGAAAATAAATGGTTTGGGAAGTTGGCTATCCGTTTCTATTGCTGGCTAGATTCTGTTGGCCAAAGTTTCAGATTCAAGCTGATTTGAGTCAATATTTATTTTGTTGGGCCAATATTATAACTACTGTGGAAAGTAGTGACAGCTTTAAAAAAAATAAAACTGGATAAAAATGATGTAAAAGTTAAAGGAGGTTTTATTATTCCCATACTGAAAGGATGTATGATTTCAAACATCTGATCACACCTGTAACTAATGTAGATTGTAACTTCTCTGTTCTTTTTTTTTTCATTTTTTCCAGTAAATTTATTTTTTTTAATGCACATTGCTTTATGTTGGGAGAGAAAAATCAGAGCAAAAGGGAAAAACCATGGGAGAGAGAAAAAAACAGAAAAAATAATTGTATATAACATGCATTGATTTACATTCAGTCTCAGTTCTTTTTCTGGATGCAGATGGTATTTTCTGTCCAAAGTTGATTGGGATTGCTTTGGATCACTGAACCACTGAGAAGAACCAGGTCTTTCATAGTTGATCATCACATATTATTCCTGGTTCTACTTGTTTTGCTCAGCATCAGTTCATATAAATCTTGCTAGACTTTTCTAAAATCAGCTTGTTCATCATTTTTATAGAACAATAATATTCCATTACCTTCATGTACCACGATTTGTTCAAACATTCCCCAAATGATGGGCATCTACTCATTTTCAAATTCTTTGCCACCATAAAAAGAGTTGCTACAAACCTTTTTTGCACATATGGGTACTTACCCTTTGTTTATGATTTCCTTGGGATACAGATCCAGTAATGGCACTGCTGAATCAAAGGTTATGCACAGTTTTATAGCCTTTGGGGCATAATTCCAAATTGCTCACCAGAATGGTTGGATTATTTCACATTCCACCAAAAATGCATTAGTGTCCCAATTTCCCCACACCCCCTCCAATATTTATCATTATATTTTCCTGTTATCTTATCCAATCTGAAATATATAAGGTGGTACCATAGAGTTGTTTTAATTTGCATTTCTCTAATCAATAGTAATTTAGAGAATTTTGTCATGTAACTATAAATGATTTTAATTTATTCCTCTGAAAATTATCTGTTCATATACTTTCACTATTTATCAATTGGGGAATGACATGCATTTTTATAAATTTGACAGAGTTCTTAATATATTTTAGAAATGAGACTTTTATCAGAAACACTAGCTGTAAAGCTTTTTTCCCGTTTTATGCTTCCCTTTTAATCTTGTTTCTATTGGTTCCCTCTATTCTTAAATAGATAGTATTTGGGAATTTTCTGTAAGCAAACATTTTCACCAGTATATGCCTTTCTTTGGTTAAGTGACCTTGAATTTATATAGGCTGCTTCTTGGTTGACAGACATTTAGTCCAATCTGGGTCTATATTCAAAATTTTTCTGGTTGGGTGGAATCTAGATTTTGTCTTTTATATTAAAAGTTTCCAAAATCCTATTGCTTTTGCTGTTGTGTGGTGTGGTGGTATAATTGTTTGATGTCTGTTAGCTAGACAGTTTCTAAAATACCCTATCTCCATTTGATCAATGCTGATTACTGTTTATTTCATATTCTGTTGATGTGAGCATTTGTTCAGGGCATCTATTAATTAACTTTCTGAAAAAAAACTTTTAAAATAAATTCTCTTCCAAATCATGGACTACTTTGCTTTCATAACTATTCTTCATTTGTCCCCCTCTAATGCCATTTTTATTAACTTTACTATATCTCAGTCTTTCTCTTAAGAAAATGCTACTCTTCTATAAAATATAGCAGTCAAGCCTCTAAACTTTCAGAGGAATAGACAAGTAGCATTATATCAGGAATCAAGGATGTTCTCACTCTGAATTAGGGAGCAGACCAACTGACTTCCTATTTTATAAAAAGGAATGCCATTTTAATGTTTACCTATAACTTAGCTTGTTCTTTGAACAAGAGCTATTCTCCAATTTTTATAGCAAGAACATTATTAAAAAGAATGCTCTTAAGTTCCAAATACCCATATCACACACACACACACACACACACACCAGCAACTTGAATATCACTACCACCCCAGATTGACTTAGAAAATATGTTTTCTAGAGTCCAGTGGTTTTTCAAATTCATTCTACAACTGGTTGATCCTGAGAACACTTGTTGGTCATAATCAGATTTAGAAGTCGTATATCTCCTCTCAAGTGATGATTGTGTTATAACCTTTGGTTCCACATTTCTGGTAAGGATAGAGCAGACTTCCAGTGTGAATGAAAACTGTAATGGTCTTATCAAATTGTAGCAGCTCGCGTTTTGTTTAACCGTGCTGGAAATTAGTTTTTCAGGCACTGATCTTGACAGGTCAGCTGTCAAAAATTGGTGTATGTGTCCGTAAATTCATCGATCCTATAAACAAAATCTTGTCCACAAGTACAAGTAGAAGTCAAAATTGACACACTTAGATACAAATGAAATGGTCTGGAGCTGGCAGATGTAGAGGCTGGAATTCTTTGGGCCAAAGGTTTCTTCAAGTCCCATTTATCAACCTTATCTGCATCACTTATTTCTTATAGACTGAGTCATGTACCTCTGCCTAGCAAACAGGGAGAAACCACAGCTCAAGGGGAAGAGGGACAAATCCTTCTTTCTCTAAAATATGGGGTACTGTGAATGCTGAAAAGGCAAAAATTATTGTGGGAGGAAGGGACTTCTTTTTATCTTTTAATTTGAATGGAATATTTTCTCTTCTCATTGAATGTGACATATATCTAGTGCCTTTACGAAGTTCCTCCAAATCAACATTTATTTAAAATTAAAATCACTTGTCCTATATTGGGGTCCAGAGTGACAGGTTTGTGGGAAGAAAGAATATCCCTCAGTGACAGACTCAATCTCTGATCCCTTGATACATTCTATTTGGCTTTGTATATTTGAAACTCTAAAGAAATAAACCTACCAACTATGAGCAAAAATTTTGCTCATAAATATTTTAGGTTGAATCAGCTAGAATTGTCCAGAGTACATATTCAATTTTCTTCTACTTTCTTTTTTTTTATTGAAAAAGTATTCTCTAAAGTACTATCCCCACCCCCAAAATAAATTTGTTTATGAGGGGCCAATAATCTCTACAACTGCTGACCAAACATTACCTACAGGGCAAGCTAATTAGTGTAGCTGGCAAATGTTTTTGTTTGTTTGCTTGTTTTTCTTAATGGAGATATGAAGTCTTTATCTGAAAAATTGTCTATAAAAATCCCTTCCCCCATTTTCTGTTTTTCTTTTAATCTTGGCTACTTTGGCTTCTATATGTATGAAAACTTTTAAATTTAATGTAACTGGAATCGTCCATTTTACACCTCATAATACTCTCTTGTTTATTCATAAAATTATTTTCCTATCTATAAATCTGATAAGTAATCATGTTCTTCTAATTTCTTTATAATATCCCCCTTTTCACACAGGGTCATGTATACATTTTGAACTGTTTTGGTAAATAGTACAATATATTGGTCTATGCCCAATATTTACCAGACTGCTTTCCAGCTTTCAAACAATTTTTAAGAAATAATGATTTATTATCCCAAAACTTAAGTTTACATTTCTCAGATACAAGATTACTACAATAATTTACTATTGTGAATTATATTTCTACTCTGTTTCACTAATATACTTTACTTCTTAGCAAATTAGTTTTGATACTTATTGCCTTTTGGTACCATTGATAGATGGTAAATGCTAAACTCTTCCTTTACTTTTTTCCCATTAATTCCTTTGATATATTTGACTTTTTATTGTTCTGAAATAGAGTTATTTTTTTAATTTAGTAATTTTTTTTGCTAATTTAATTGGAATGACTTTGAATAAACAGATTATCATTTTTTTTTCATTTTTATGATATTGTCTGATTTTATTTGTGTATAAATATTTTACAATTATGTTTATGTAGATTCTGGGTTTGTTTTGGTAGATATACATCTAAATATTTTATACAGTCTACAATTATTTTAAATGGGTTATGTCTCATTACCTCTTCTTGGAATATCTTGTTGGTGTTATGTTGAAATGCTAATGATTTATGTAGTTTTATTTTACACAAAATAATTTGATAAAATTATTGAACATTTTCACTATCTTTTTAGCTGAATATTTAGAATTTTCCAAGGATTTTCATCATATCCTTTGCAAAAAGAATAGTTTTATTATCTCATGTCTATTGGGATTCTTTCAGTTTCTTCTTCTTCCCTTATTGCTAGTGCTAGCAGTTCTAACACAATATTGAATAATAATGGTGAACAATGGATATCCTTGTTTCACTCCTGATCTTATTGGGAAAGTCTACACTTATTCCCATCATAAATAAATTTTCCTAATGATTTTAGGTAGAAGCTTGTGATCAATTTTTAAAATTCATTTATACCTATGATTTAGAGTACTTCTATTAGAAATGAGTGTTATATTTTGTCAAAGCTTTTTTTCTGTTTTTATTGATATAATCAATTATGTTAATGGTGTTCTTTATGTTAAATCATCCCTGCATTTCCTGGTCATTCCCACTTGGTCAATGTACAATCTTTGTAATAGATTGTTGTAGTCTCCAAACTAGTATTTTATTTAACATTTTTATATTCATACTCATTAATGAAATTGGTTTTTAATTTTCCTTGTTGTTGCTCTTTATGGTTTAGGTGTCAGTACATTAAATGGATTTGATATAAATCCTTCTTTGGTTATTATTCCAGATAACTTATTTAATAGAGGAATTTTGATCTTTACTTGATCTTTAAATGTTTAGTAGAATTCACTTGTAAATCCATCTGGTCCTGATGCTTTTTTCTTTTTTTTTCCTTTTTGTTGAGGTAATTAGGGTTAAGTGATGTACCCAGGGTCACACAGCTAGGATGTATTAAATGTCTGAGGTTAAATTTCTACTCAAGTCCTGCTGACTTCAGGGCTGGTGCTGTATCCACTGCGCCACCTAGCTGCCCATGATGCTTTTTTCTTTTCTTTTGTTTTCTTTTTTTAATTCTTAATCTCTATGAACTATTTTTATTTTTTTATTATAGCTTTTTATTTACAAAACATATGCATGAATAAGTTTTCAACATTGACCCTCACGAAACTTTCTTTTTTTTTAATTTAATTTAATTTAATAATAACTTTGTATTGACAGAATCCATGCCAGGATAATTTTTACACAGCATTATCCCTTGCAATCACTTATGTTTCGTTTTTTTCCCCTCCCTCCCTCCTCCCCCCCCCCCAAGATGGCAAGCAGTCCTATATATGTTAAATATGTTGCAGTCCTCACGAAACTTTCTGTTCCAAATTTCCCCTTCTTTCCCCTATCCCCTTTGCTAGATGCCAGATATTCCAATACATGTTAAAATATGTGTTAAATCCAATATAAGTATACATATCCATACAGTTATCTTGCTGCACAAGAAAAATAGCTCATTTAAAGCTTTTTCAGTTTCCTTTTTGAATAGATTTATATGTTCTATTTTCTTTTATATTAACCTTAGGAATTTTGTACTTTTGTATAATTGAGTAAAATAACTTCTTATAATTGTTTTGATTTCATCTTTTTTAGTGACATTCATCTTTTTCATTTACTAGTAGTGATCTGTTTTTCCCTATTTTTAAAGATCATATTAATCATTGTTTTATCTATTTCATCTTTTTTTTTCACAAACCAATTCCTAGTTTTATTTATTCGTTCAATTTTTGTTCCTGATTTTATAAATTTTACCTTTAATTTTTTAGGATTTCCAATTTGATATTGAATTGATAATTTAAATTTTATTCTTTTTCTAGTTTTAATTGCATACCTAATTCACTGGTGTATTCTTTATTTTATTGATATAAGTATTTAGAGATATAAATTTTCCTCCTTTTACTGCTTTTGCTCTGTTCCATAGATATTAATGTTGTCTCGTTATTATAATTCTTTGTAATATGATTATCGATTGTTTCTGATTTGTTCTTTAAACCAGTCATTTTTAAAGATTGGGTCATTTAATCTCCAATCAATTTTTAATTAGTGTTTTTGTAGTCCCTTATGGAATATAATTTCCACTGCATTGTAACTTGAAAACGATGCATTTAATTTTTCTGCTTTTCTGCATTTAACTTTAAAGTTTATATGCCCTAATACATGGTCATTTTTTTATTTATATGGTCAATTATAGTAAATAGTAAAGTTACCATGTACCACTGAGAAAAATGGTATAACCCTTTCAGGTGTTCTCTAGCTTTTCTAAGATTCTATTTAGGGCAGCTAAATTGTACAATGAATAGAACATTAAACTTGGAGTCAGAAGTACCTTAATTCAAATTTACTAATTCTGTGGCCTGGATAAGTTAGCAATTCCAATTTTCTCACTCCCAAAAATGTCCTATTCAATTCTTTAAATTCTTTATTTTTTACTTATTTTTGTTAGATTTATCTAATTCTGAGTGGGTAAGGTTAAGTTCCCTTCTATTATAATATTATTACCCAATTCTACCTGTAATTAACTTTAAAAAATTAGATGCTACAGCATTGAGTGCATATAGGTTCAGTACTGATATTGCTTTATATTTATGGTGCCTTTTAATGATAATGTTTCCTTGTTTTTCTTTTTTAATTAAATCTATTTTAGCTTTTACTTTAAGATCATAATTACCATCTCTTTTGTCTTTTTTTAAATCTCAGCTAAAGTATAACAAATTCTACTCTAGTCCTTTATTTTAACTTTGTATGTATCTCATTTTGAAATATGTTTCTAGTAGACAATATATCATCAGATTCTGATTTTTAATCCATTCTGCCTATCCATTTTTGTTTTATTAGTGATTCCATGTCATTCAAAAATTCAAAGCTATAATTACTAGTTGTATATTTCCGCCCACTCTATTTTTCATCATTATTATCCTTCTGACCCCATCATTCCTCACACATCTGATTTCTAGTCACCATTTCCTTAATCTGCATTCTCTGAAAGAACCCCTCCTTTTTGTTTTCTTCTATTACCCTCTTATTCCTTATTCTACTCACTCCTCTAAGAATTATCCCTTTATCCGCTTCCCCTATACTCCTACTTCCTAATATACACACTCTTCTAAAAATCCCTCCTTTATCCACTCCCCTACCATCCTATTTCTTTATAAATTTATATATTTTATACCCAGGTATATATATTATTCCTTCTTTAACCCAATTACCATAATAGTAATATTCCTGCTTTCATCATGCCAGTTCTTCCATTTGTGATTTATTTAAGATAATTGCTCCATTATGCCTCTCCATACCTAATTTTTTTTTAGATTCATTCTTTATTTTTAGAATCATTTCTTCATACTCAACTTAAGCACATATCTTCTATCTATGTATATTCTTTAAAATTACCCAAATAATGATAACATTCTTAAGAATACAAATAACATTTTCCTACATAAGAGATAAATAGTTTGACCTTATTGAAACCCTTATATAAATGTTTTAATTTGTCTTTAACATTTGCTTTATATTTTTCCTAGATTTTACATGTCAAATTTTCTTTTGAAAATGTTTCCACTTTTTGTCACATACATACCTGAACATTGTTTTAATTCATTAAATATCCATTTTTCCCATTCATAATTATACTTAGTTTTCCTGAGTAAATTATTTTTGGTTGCAAATCAGCTCTTTTGGCCTTTGAAATATTCTGAGCACTTTGATTCATTAATGTAAAAGCTGTTAGCTCTTTTATTATCCTGAGTGTAGTTCCAGTTTTTAAATTATTTTTTCTTGTTTGTAGTATTTTCCCTTAACTTGGGAGCTATGGAACTTGGGTGTAATGTTTTTGTGAGTTTTCATCTTGGAATCTCTTTTAAATGATAATTGATGTTTCTAAATTTCTATTTTACCCTTTCATTCTAGAACTTTAGTGAAATATCCCTGAATAATTTCTTGTAATATCAAATCTAAACTTTTTTTATAAAAGATAAATTTCACATATCTTATTCAGTCATCTTTCCTTCTATTATTAACTCTGAATTTTGCTATATGACTTTGTACAAATCCTATGACTTCTCTGACCCTTGCTTTACTCAACAATAAAATTTTGAGTATTTTATTCTGCATTTATATGCTTACAGTTACACTTGCACACAGGTATTTGCCCATGCATATATATGTGTGAATATGCAAATAAGTATATACATCAATATATGCACACTGTGTATATTCACATTTGAATCTCTATTTCTATTTAATCTGTATAAATATCTATCTAATAGGGTGGTGTTGAGGGTTATTTGAGATAACATAAATGAAAACTTTTTAATTAGACAGAGATTTATAAAATGTACACAGTGGAATTTTGGTAGCTTTGGTAGTGCCGTGATTTTATAAGTGCAAACCTTTTTACGTTTAAGGGATTTAGTAGACTTTATAATAAAATCAATGACTCAGCAGGACAATCTGACCAGTACAGAAGCCAATATGATCTGTGGCATCCTTAGGGGTGGTTTATGTCCAGGTCTAGGAAAGTGATCATCCCTCCCTTGATTCTGTATTGGTGCTGCCATATCCAGAGAATCCCATTCTTTTTTACCAGCTACATTTCTTCAATAGCATTGTTAGATGTTTTAATATCCAGCGAAGAACAACTAGGATCATTAAAAACAATTAGGATGAAGATCTCACCATCATGCCATCTGAAGATGAGCTAAAGGAATAAGATTGTTTGCATGGAAAAGAGAAAATGCATAGAGGGAATATGATAGTGATTTTCAAGTATTTTAAACCAGATTTGACTTGATCAGTTCGACTCCAAAGAACAGAAACAGGAGAAATAGATGCAAATAGCAAAGAGAAGGAAGGGAGGGAAGGGGAAGAAGGGGAGAAAAGTGCTAACAATTAAACCTAGACATGTGGAGGTTGGGCTGCCTTAAGATAATAGATTTTCTCACATTGAAGGTCTGCAAGTTGGGGTTAGAAAAAGGCTTTTTAAATTTTGGATTTCTTTTTTGGTATGGCATGGACTACCTGGTTTTTGAACTCTCTCTCAACTCTAAAAATATGTGATTCTGCCATATAAGCATACATGCATATATGACAATGTACATATATTTACAATTTCATATATGGATTTATATATGAAGAAACCTCTACAATAATAATAGCTAGTATTTAAATAACATTTTGAGGTTTGTAAAACACTTTACAAATATCTCATTTGATGTTCCTAACAATTCCTGGAGAATGATACTATTTTTATCCCCATTTCATGGATGAGAAAACTGTGGCGAATAGAGATTGCTTTGTCTAGGGTCACAGAGGTGCTAAGTGTCTGAGCCCAGATTTGTACTCCAGGCTTCCTGACTTCTGGTCCAGTGCCCTATTTTCTATGGCACCCCATAGCTGCCTCTATTGCCATCTATGTTGGAATCTCAATGTCTATAAACATTTGTTGCCAGAGGTAGTATACTGTTTGTTGATTCCCAACATTGGAGAACATTTAGCTCCCCTTTCCCAAAATTTAAGGGAGAATTCTATTACTACATATTTATGATAAAGTTCTTTTTCCTTCATATTTTTAAGAACTGGAGTGGAGTTGTGTGATATGAAAAATAGTAGAAGGAACACAAGATTTGAAATCAGAGGAGATGGTGTGGATTCTTGTCTCTGTCATGTCAGTGAACTTCAGTTTCATCTTCCATGAAATGAGAATGTTGAATTAGATAACTTTGGATGTTCTTGCCACCCATAATCTTCTAATTCTATGTTCTTCATGTTCTAAGATTCTGGAATCAGAGTAAAGCCAAGGGAAGAGAAGAGAAAGGGATAAGCATATTTGTTGTACCTACTATGTACTAGAAACAGTACAAAGATCTTAAAGCCCTGTGAGTCAGGCATTATTCCTGCCTTTTGGTAATCATAAAGTTTATAATAAAGTCCACTAAATCCCTTAAAATCATGGTTCTACCAAAGAAATCCTCATTTTATATTTTTAAAAATTGAGGCAAACAGAGATTAAGTCATTTTCCCAGAATCATATAATTAATGAGTTATCTGAGACCAAATTTTACCTCAGATCTTCTTGACTCAATTCAATTTTCTATGCCCTGTATTGCTGAATATTGCTGAATATTGAAAGTTTACTGAAAAGACCTTTAAAGTTCTGCCATTTTGAATTTGCCTTGAAGTTTGGGTCATTGAATTTATTTGAGACTTCTCACATAGAAGTCCTGTTCTTTGATTCCATCTTTATGTGTCCCTGGTAATATTTATTCTTTCTCCCTCTACTTCCGAAGCATCTAAAACCATGTGTTGATCAGTAGCTAAAATGTTAATAAGAGGCACAAATGAAAAGAGAACTTGGATTTATTGTTTTTTTTTTTCTGGATCAAAGGTTTTTCCAGAATTCTGATCTATAATAATGAGGGAGTTACTAATATTTTATTGAGATAACACTGAGAAAGGAAAATCCAACAGTTCCTTTAAGATTAGCTCCTAGAATCAGGTCCTTTGTTTGTATCAAATGTTGTAAAGTTGAGAATATCAGAGCATAGACCCTTTCCAGCCAGAATGGATGTCACATTCTACATCAGCATTTCCCTTCTCAAACTACTATCAAAATATAACATAGTAAATTTTCCTTCCATGGATAACTGCCTCCAGATGCTGAGTCACTGTGTTCAGGACCCAGGTTTTGGACCAGAGAGTTAAAGCAAAGAGAGACAGAAATAGGGGACAAGAAAAG
Source organism: Antechinus flavipes (assembly GCF_016432865.1). Lineage (NCBI taxonomy): Eukaryota > Metazoa > Chordata > Mammalia > Dasyuromorphia > Dasyuridae > Antechinus > Antechinus flavipes. Next base: position 648,857,824 of record NC_067399.1, on the reverse strand, counting down.
AGGGAATAAGAGATTATGTTTACATTTCTTTGTCTCCTTAGCATTTGTGTTTGGAACTGAGACTCATTCAGTAATAGGATATTTTCAAAAGAAATAACACCATCCAATATCCTGTGAGAAAAGGTTTTTCTTGGGATATCCTTTCTAAGTTTGTAAGAAAATCACAAATATTTTATCATTTTACAAAGAAAACTTCTTGAGGGAATGTATCCTATAACTTCCATACCATGCCAGATATATGAACTTCTCTCCAGATTGTTTTTTTTTGGGAAGTGATGAAGTCTGCTACAGACAGACAATATGCAACTCGGGATGAACTTTGTTATTTCCATTTTGTTATTCCATATATATATATGTATGTATATATATATATATATGTATATATATATCCCAGTGTGATAATAGAAGGCCAAAAAAATGGTGATTTGAAGTAGTAAGGTAGCCTTGGGATAATTGTAAGAAGAATGTAGGAACTTACTTTTGCACCACTGAAATGTAATTAATAAATGATTTCAATTACATCAATAAGATATAATTATTCATCACAATACAATAAAGCAACTGAATGAAATGCTGATCTTTTTTGAACAGTCTTCTGTCCCTATAAATCATTGGGAATTTTGGCCACAGCTATATGCAAGCATTTTTATGCTTGTGCTTATTATGATCCTAGTATCTGAAAAATGATACAAAATGGGTCTTAAGCTAAGGAGGAGTAAAGTAGGAGGGTAGGAAGAGGTACTTGATATAGCCTGCCATTCAGTAGATTTCTAGTTAACAAATTATGCTTGCTCATTTTGGGGACTAAAAGTTAACATCTTTATACTATGGAATATATTTAGATATCACTAGTACCCTTTAAATATAGCACTCTGAGGCTACGTCCTATTCATGCCTATAGCTATAGATTTATTTTAAGTCCATGGGAAATCCCATGGGGTTATTGATTAAATTGTTCCCACTTCTTAGTTGGATAGATATATATTTGATCTGAGATGAGGAGAATAGGCAAGACCTGATGGAACATGGAATGGACATTCTTTTGTTTATGTCTTCATTCTTTTCTCTTCCACAGCTGGCAACTTGGGACTCGGAGAAAGGTCTGAATGGCAGCCTTCAGGAGAGGCACACAGGGAGCCACCTCCATGGACTGACACTCAAAGTGGTGACTGTCTTGGTAGGATCATGTTCAGGAATCAATAGCTCTATCTTGTCTATTGCTAAATGCCCTTGCTCTTTCTAACATCCTATCACCTTGTTTAACTAACAATATTATCTCAGAAGAGAGAGCCTTGGATAATAGATCTAGAAAATGTTTTCACAACTTGGCTCCATACTAGCCATATCAGATATATTTCCATGTTCCATTCTCTTATTTCCAGATATGATTTCACCTCAATTCTGGCAGTAATTATGAAGATAACAGTATTTTCCTCCCCCTCCTAGACAGAGGTTTTCCTTTCTCCTTCTACCCCCAGTTACTTAAGCACATTCAATTAATGCAAACAATTCCTTGAACTTCATCACCAGAAGGGCCACACTAGATCTAGTCAATGCATGGTAAAGGAATAATGACAAATGTTAGCATTTCATATTGTTACCCATAAAGTCAAACAGTTTACATTGTATCATGAAAAAGAAGAAAACATACATTTATGGTTGATGCTCAACTCAAGTGCTATGTCTTAATTCCATTTTTCTCATTAGATCATAATGGGATCTTAATGAAATATTTCTTGAGATAACTTATTATATAGACTGCTCTTTTTTCCCCCTATATTATCATAGCATAAGTTAATATACTTGGAAATCTATGAGAAGCATCTGATTTTCTTAAGTGGAATCCTATTAATTATAAGTAAATATCATCTGAAAAATCACCACATATGTGAATACAGGTTAGTAGATTAGATTATAGGATACAGCATACTGATAAGACTACTAATGAAGGAACCAAGGGCGATACAAAACATTTTAATTATTCTTTCTTTTTCAATTTGCACATACATTTTATCTATCTCCCACCCTCCACTGAAAAGAAAGGAAGGAAATAAGTCTTTATGATAAATATGAATAGTCACACAAAAAAATTCTTACATACAAAAATATATGTACTTCTTTCTTGGTCTTGAGCCCATCACTTTTCTATCAGTAGTCATCTAAAATGTCTCCACAAAAATTCATGTTCTTCTAGTCCTTTATGAATGGACAGAAGCATTACGATGGCTATATGTTTTCCTATATAGTAAACATTTAGAACAACAATGAATAAACCTCAAGGTTTTGAACTAAAGATGATTATTTTATTGTTTGGGAATTGGGTTTTACTTATACCATCCTGTACAGATCCTGATAACCTATAAATATCTGATCTGATATCTTAAAACATTGTCCCTCCAAAGAGTAAATTATTATATTTTATTTATATTTTATTTAATATTTTCCTGTTACATTCAAAACAATTTTTTTTACATTTGATTTTTTTAAAGGTTTTTGAGTTCTAGGTTCTCTCTCTTACCCAAATCACAATTAAGAAACCACATGTGAAGTTATACAAAACATTTCCATAAAAGTCAAGTTGTGAAAGAAAACATAGATCTTCCACCCTAATGAAAATAAAATCTCTCAAGAAAAATAAGTTTAAAATAGAGAGATAGAAATAAAGAATGCTTAGATCTATATTCAGATAAAATCAGTTTCTTCTCTGGGTATGGATAAGTTTTTTCATCATAAGTCTTTCAGAGTAGTTGTGGATGATTATACTATTGAGAATAACAAAGTCATTTATAGATGGTCATCCCAGAACATTGCTATTACTTTGTATACAACATATTTTACTTTTTTCATGGAAAACTTTCCAGGTTTTTTCCCGAGCATTTTTCACATCATTTCCTAGAGAATAATAATATTCCATCAGAGAAATTTGTTTCAAAATTTTTACATTTATTATTGCTAATTGTATTTCTCCCCATTTATTCTCTTTACTTTCTCCCTGTCCCTCCTCAAAAATATTTTTCTATTGACCATTCCCTCCTTCAATATGTCCTTTCTTTTATCACCCTTACCCCCTTCCCATAGTCTATCCTCCTTCTATTTTACTACAGGGTAGAATAAGTTTCGATACCCCTATTGAGTATGTATGTTATTTTCCATTTGCGCCAATTCCATTGAGAGTAAGGTTGACTTGTTCCCCCTCTTCACCCCCCTTATCCACTATAAAAGCTTTTTCTTGCCTCTTTTTAAAGGCAGATATAAATTATTATTTTTGTAACTATTCTTAAATTATGGTAAAGTCCATTCTCTGTTAATATTTTAAGTACCCATAGTTCCAAACCAGTAAGCTTTAACATTCTCACCACTCAATTATATTCTTTGAAAATAAGTGGCTTTAATATTAGCTTAAACATTGTATTTTTCTCAGGAAGAACCTTTTGTGATGGTGGCAGAGAATATCCTTGGGCAGCCCAAACGCTACAAAGGCTTCTCCATTGATGTCTTGGATGCCTTGGCCAAAACTCTTGGATTTAAGTATGAGATTTATCAAGCTCCTGATGGCAAATATGGTCACCAGCTCCATAACACTTCCTGGAATGGAATGATAGGGGAACTCATTAATAAGGTAAGTATGCTATGAGAATGGTGAAGTAAAGTGAAGAAATGAGACCTATTGGAACTTTTGTGATCTATTACTTATTGAATCACTGAGATCATAATGATATAGTCTGAGTCTCCTATGTATCTGTAGAATAGCATAATAACCAGGATTGTGTATGGTGTCAAAGATAGCTTATTTTTTCTGTATTTAGGAAAACTTCATACCTAAAAAAAATTCTTTCTGTGTTGAGAAGGATACCCAGAAGTGGAGATACAGTATTATCAAATTCTCTAAATATATCTGAGTCATTTGGATGGATACATATTGTAATATGCCAAAAAAAAAAAAAACAAACTCCAGTGTTTTTATCCAATTTCTTGTTTAACTGGTGCAGTCAGTAATTAAAATCGTCTTGGTAAGAGTATCTTTCCATTTTAGACAGAACTGAGTTATTGATTCTGGCATTAAGTATTTCTTGGATTGAGCATTCTAAAATGTGTCAGGGCATGATGACCCTTCAAATCTAGAGATTCAAAATCCAAGAAAGAATCGGCCAACTTTTTATTTTTGATAGACAATTGGTTTCCATTAATCAAACAGAAAGACCTAAGGGTTCATTGACTCTAGAGGCTTACTACTAAGGGCTGCATGGATTGCTTATAATTTCAGCTTGTATCCAGTCCTATTCTCAAAGAGATGAAAGTATATTAGTCTCTATAGTTCCATCCTCATGTTTATGCTTAATTCTCCATCACTAAGTTTTGTTATCACCAGTCTTTCTCTGACCCATTCTTCCATGAAGTATCTTTTGGAGTGAAAAACAACAAGACTGCCTATTACTCTCCAAAATGACTTTAGTTTCACTGGTCCTTAACTAGCATCTAAGTTTTGAGGACCTGCCATTCCTGAGAAGGAGAGAAAGAAGGGTGCTATAGTTGAAAAAGCATTGCATTTGAAGTCAGAGGACAGGATTCAAAATATTGTTCAGTAATTTCCTTAACCTTGAACATATGAATCAATCTTTTTGATCCTGAGTTTCCCTATCTGTTAAAAAAAAAAAAAGCAAGTTTTATTTGATGATCTCCAATGTTTTTTCCAACTTTAGTCTATGATCCCATGATTGTGATATGTAAAAAGAGAACTCACACTGAGAGGACTACACTCTGGCCAAAATCAGAGTTTATTTGTCTAATCACATAATTGTGTGATGTATACAGTTAAGTATTGAAGGAGTTTATTAGGCAGAAAGCTCATCATGAACTAGAATTCTCAAGAGAGGGGGAAGAAAATAAGCATTGATATGTTGCCTATTATCTTCCAGCTACTATGTAAGTACTTTTTAAACAAATATTATCTCACTTGATCTTCACAACATCCTTTTTTTGTAGTGGAAAGGGACTGGAAATTGAGTAGATGTCCATCAATTGGGGAATGGCTGAATAAGTTATGGTTTATGAATGTTATATAATATTCTATAAGAAATGATCAGCAGAATGATTTCAGAAAGGCCTGGAGAGACTTACATGAACTGATCCTGAGTGAAGTGAGCAGAACCAAGAGAATACTGAATTCCATAACAACTAGGTTATGTTATGGTCAACTCTGATGGACTCTTCTCAACAATGTGGTGATTCAGGCCAGTTTCAATGGTCTTGTGATGGAGAGGACCATCTACATCCAGAGAGAGGACTGTGGAGACCCAGTGTGAATCACAACAAAATATTTTCAACTTTTTTGTTGTTGTTTGTTTGCTTTTGGTTTTCTTGTTTTTTTTTTTCCCTCCTTGATCTGATTTTTCTTGTACAGCATGATAAATATGGAAATATGTATAGGAGAATTGCACATCTTTAACATATATTGGATTTCTTGCTGTCTAGAGTAGGGGATCAGGAGAAGGGAGAGAAAAAATTTGCAATATCAGGTTTTGCAAGAGTAAATGTTGAGATATTGTATGAGGATGTATTCTGATGGAAGTGGATTTCCCTGACAAAGAGACTTAACTGAGTTTCATTGGAGAAATGATGGACAGAAACAGCTACACCCAAAGAAGGAATACTGGGAAATGAATGTGAACTATTTGCATTTTTGATTTTCTTCCCGAGTTATTTTTACCTTCTGAATCCAATTCTCCCTGTGCAACAAGAGAACTGTTTGGTTCTGCAAATATGTATTGTATCTAGGATATACTGCAACATGTTTAGCATATATAGGTCTGCTTGCCATCCTGGGGGGGGGGGGAGGAGGGAGGGAGGGGGAAAAAACGAAACATAAGTGATTGCAAGGGATAATGTCGTGTAGAAATTATCCTGGCATGGATTCTGTCAATGCGAAATTATTATTAAATAAAATAAAATTTATTATTAAAAAAAAAAAAAGAGTAAATGTTGAAAACTATCTTTGCATATAGGTTGAAAATAAAAAAAAGCTATTATTTAAAATAAAACCTTGAGTTTCAGATTTTCTCCCTCCATTCCCACTCCTCCATTGAGAAGGCAAATATGAAGTTATGCAAGACATTTCCATAAAATACACATTGCAAAAGAAAATATAGATTTCCTCCCCCAAAACCTTAAGAAAAAAAAAGTAAAATGAAAAGTATGCTCCATTCTTTATTCAGATGCAATTAGTTCTTTTTCTGGGTATGGATATTATTTTTCCTCATAAGTGCTTCAAAGTAGTCCTGGATTACTAAATTGCTGAGAATAGCAAAATCATCCACAAATGATCATATTGCAACATTGCTATAATTTGTACACAAAATTTCATTTTGCATGAGCACATGGAGAACTTTTGAAGTTCTTCTGAGAGCATCCTGCTCATCATTTCCCATAGAACAATAGTATTCCATCATAATCACATATTATAACTTAGTCAGTCATTCCCCAGCTAATGGATATGCTCTCAATTTTCAACACTTTTTCTTGAGAAAAGAGCAGCTATAAATATTTATATTAACATAAATCCCCTCCCTTTTGTAAAATTTAAAACTCTTTTGGGATACATGCCTAGCACTGACATTGCCAGGTCAAAGGTCTGTGATTTTATAGCCCTTTGGACACAGGTACAGACTACCCTGCAGAATATATGAATCAATTAACAATTTCTCCAGTGATGGATCAATGTTTCCTTTTCCCCCACATTTCCTACAACATTTGTCATCTAGCTCATCCACTTCTGGCTCATTAGCCAATCTAATAGGTATGAGATATTGCCTCAGAATTGGCTCAACTTGTGTGTCTCCAATAAATAGTAAGTTAGATTTTTTTTTCATTTGATTATATACAGCTTCATTAGCTCATCTGAAAATTTTTCTTATTTTTATAATTTATCAATTAGGAAATGGTTTATCCTTTTTATAAATTTGCCTTTGTTTCCTATACGTTTGAGAAATGAGGACTTCATGAGAGAAACTTGTTTAAAAACTCTTTTTGCAATTATTACTACAAACTGTATCTCTCTCTTTTAATTCTATTCACTCTTTTACCTTTCACTCTGTCCCTTCTCAAAAGTGTTTTGCTTCTGATAAACCCCTGCCCCAATATGCTCTCCCTTTAATCAAACCCTTCTTATAACCTCTTCCCCTCCTCCTGTTCTGAAGAATGAGATAGGTTTTCATATCTATGTTGAGTGAATGTTATTTCCTCTTGGACCCACTTCTTCTTAGAGTAAGCTTCACTCATTCTTCTTCAACTGCTCCTCTTCCCTATCACTGTAACAGCTTTTTCTTGACTCTTTTATGGCAAATAGTTTATACCATTCTACAGCTCCCTCTCCCTTTCTCTCAGTATGTTCTTCTCTCAGCCCTTCATTTTAATTTTTAGATATTATTCTTTCATTGTCATGTCACACCTATGCCTCCCTGCCTTTCTCTTTTTCTATTTCTCTTTATCGCTATCTCTTTGTCTCTCTGTCTCTGTCTCTGTCTCTCTGTCTGTCTGTCTATCTCTTTGTGTATATATATAGTATGTGTATATATATACATATATATATATACATATATATATTCCTTCTAACTGCTTTAATAATAAGAAAGTTCTTACAGATTACAAATATCATCTTCCCATGTAGAAATATGAATAGATTAATCTTATTAAGTTTCTCATGATTTCCCTTTTCTGATTACCCCACCCCCTTATTCTTCTCCTGAAATATATATTTGAAAGTCAGATTTTCTATTCAGCTCTGATCTTTCATCATGAATGCTTGAAAATATTATATTTTATTGGATGTTTACCTTTTTCCTGAACAATAATACTCCATTTTGCTGGGGAGCAGACTTTTGGTTGTAATCCTAGCTCCTTTGATCTCTGGAATATCATATTATAAGCCCTCTGAAGGTACAGAAGATGCTAAATCTTGTGTTGTCCTGTCAGTGGCTCCAGTATGCTTGAATTTTTACTTTCTAGGTGCTTGTAATATTTTCTCCTTGATCTGGGACTTCTGGAATTTGGCTGTAATATTCTGAGGATTTTCATCTTGGTATCTCTTTCAGAAGGTGATCAATGGATATTTTACCCTTTAGTTTTAGACTATCAGAATGGTTTTATTTGATAATTTCTTGAAAGATGAGATCTAAGAAACTATGAAAGATTTATATGAACTAATGTTGAGCAAAGCATAATAATAGCAAGGATGTTCAATGACCAACTATGAAAGACCTGGTTCTTCTCAGTGGTTTAGTGATCTAAAGCAATCCCAATAGACTTTGGACAGAAAATGTCATCTGCATCCAGAAAAAGGACAATGGAGATTGAATATAAATCAACAAATACTATATCCACTTCTTTTTTTCTGTTTTTTTCTCTCCCATGATTTTCCCCTTTTGCTCTGATTTTACTCTCCCAACATAATTTATAAATCAATATGTATTAAAATAAATATTTTTAAAAGAAAAATGAGATCTAGACTTTTTTTGATCATGACTTTCAAGTAGACTAACAATTTTAAAATTCTCTTTCCTGGATCTATAGTTCACATTAGTCTCTATTTTTTTCATTCTTTTCATTTCATTTGTTTCTTAATTCCTTATAAAGTCATTGGCTTCTTTTTGCTCACATCTAATTTAAAGGAATTATATTCCTTAGTGAGTTTTTATAGTTCCTTTCCCATTTGGCCAATTTGCTTTTTAAGGCATTCTTCTTCTCAATGGCAGTTTGTACTTCTTTTTGCATCATTCTCATTTCTCTTCACAATTTTTCCTCTACCTCTCTTAGTTTGCAAAATCTCTTTTGAGCTCTTCCATGGCCTGAGACCAATTCTTATTTTTCTTGGAGGCTTTGGATGTAGGAGTTTTGATTTCATTATCTTATTCTGAGTGTGTGGTTTGATTTTCCTTGTCACCCTAGTAACTTTTAAGGGTCAGAATTTTTTTCTGCTGTTTGCTCATTTTCTCAGCCTGTTACTAGGCTTTCAATTCTTTATTAAAGTAGGGCTCTGTTTCCAGACTGAGGAGTCCAATATCCCAAGCTGCAGTGATTTTCTGCAGCTGTTTTCAGAGATCCTTCTATGGACCTGTAAGCTTTCAGTTCTTCCAAAGTGGTATGATCCATGGAGAAGTGCATTTATTATTCCCCTGACCTACACTCTGATCTGTACTCTTTTCTGTTCTGGAACTTTGAGGAGAATGCCTGTTATACTATTCTAGAATATTAGCACCTTTCCTACCTCTGCAACTGTAATCTAGGACTGTGTCCAGGTTCTGAGTATGGGCTAAGCAATAGAGTCCTGCCTCAGTGTTAGAAAAGGATCCCTGGTCCTTTTGACCAGTTGTTCTTGACCCTTTTACTATCTGTCAGCTAAGAAGTCTGGAAGCCACCACCAGTGCTCCTCCTGCTGCTTTTGTACCCATCACCAGTTCAGTGGCTTCCAAGCCCACTCTTAGTTTGCTGGTTTCCCAAAGCCCTCCCATCCTACTGAGACAAATCTTTCCTGTCAACCTTCTAATTCACTTGGTGTCTGTGCTGAGAGGTCCAGAAAGGGCAACTACTGGCACTGATTAAGATGTTTGTTTGCTCCTGGTTTGATGGGGACAGGGGCGGGAACTGTGATAGTATTACATTACTGCTGATCCTCCAAGTTGTCTTTGGCTGGAAAAGTATTTGATTCTGTATTTTTGTGCATTCTGATTCTCTAAAATTTGTTTTGAATCATTATTTTTTCCCTATTAAATAGTATTTTATTTTTCCAATTATATGCAAAGATAATTTTCAACATTCTTCCTTGCAAAACCTTAGGTTCCAAATTTTTGTCCCTCCCCTTTCCCCCATCCTCTTATCTAGACAGCAAGAAATCTGATATAGTTTTAATGTGCCATCCTTCTAAGCATATTTACATATTTATCATGCTGCACAAGAAAAATCTGATCAAAAGGAGAAAAACATGAAAAGAAAAGCAATAAGAACAACACAAAGGTGAAAATACTTTACTAAAAAGCTTTACTTTTTAAAGAAAATTCTCTGCTTTGATTCACGTTTGGATTCCAGTTTTCTGTCTGAATTTGGATGGCTCTTTCCATCATAAGTCAATTGGAATTGCTTTAAATAATCTCTGAAAAGAGACAAATCCATTACAGTAGTTCATCATATAATTTTCTTGTTATTGTGTATAGTGTTCTCTTGGTTCTGCTTACTTCACTTAGCATCCAGCCTTTTCTGAAATCAGCCTGTTTGCCATTTTTTTTAATAACACAATTATATTCCATTACTTTAATATATCATAACTTGTTCAGCCATTTCCCAACTGATGGACAGCCACTAAATTTCCAGTTTTTTGTCACTACAGAAAAATGGCTGCTACAAATATTTTTATACATGTGAGTCCTTTTCACTCTTTTATGATCTCTTTGGGATACAGACCCAGTAGAGACACTGCTGGATCAAAAGGTATGCACAATTTTATAGCCCTTTGGGCATAATTCCAAATTTCTTTTCAGAATGATTGGATTATTTTACAACTCTACCAATAATTTATCAGTGTCCCAATTTTCCCACATTACCTCCAACATTTATATTATCTTTTTGTGTCATCTTATCAATTTGATAGGTGTGAAGTGATACCTCAGAGTTGTCATGCTTTGCATTTCTCTAGTCAATAATGATTTAGAACATTTTTATATAATTAAAATGGTTTTAATTTCTTTGTCTGAAAATTTTCTGTTCATATCTTTTGACCATTTATTAATGATGATTGACTTTTAGTCTTAAGAATAAATTTGAGTGAATTCTCTATATATTTTAGAAATGGGGCTTTTATAAGAAACATGTTGTAAAATTTTCCCACAGCTTTCTGCTTCCCTTCCAATCTTGGCTACATGAGTTTTTGTTTGTGCAAAATCTTTTTTTTAATTTAATGTAATCAGTGTTAACCATTTTGCATATCATAGTGTTCTCAAGTTCTTCTTTGGCCATAAATTCCTCCCTTCTCCACAGATCTGAGAGATAGACTATGCCTTGTTCTCCTAATTTTCTTATAGTATCATCTTTTATTGCCTAAATCATGAACTATTTTCACCTTATCTTGGAATAGGGTATTACTTATTGTCAATGCCTTTTTTCTATCATACGATTTTCCAGTTTTTCCAGCAAATAGTAATTATTTTAAAGTATATAAAAAAGTCTGATGGAAAAATTGGATAATTCCCTGTCTTTTCTCTGACATCTTGGCTCTGTTTCATGAGAAGATCATTTTGGATACACATTAATTAAGCATCTAATATTTATCAAGCACTGTGCTGTGGGTAGGGTAGACAAATAGGGAAAAAAAAGAAAGAAAAACCTCTTTCCTCAAGGATCTTGACTTTCTGTAGAAAATAATAATAATTATATATATATATATATACACACATATGTGTGTGTGTGTGTAGATAGATAGATAGATAGATAGATCTAGCTATTTGCAATTTATAAAGAATTTTCTTTTTTTCATAATCGTGGGGTAGAGATTGGTACAGCTATTGTCATACCCATCATAAAGTGGAGAAAACTGATTATTATAACATAAGTGATTTATCCCAGATAATATATCTAGTAAGTATTTGAGACAGTTCAGTATCTGAACCAAGGAATTTTGATATCAAATTCTATACTTGAAGATGAAAGGTAAACAGGAAAGGGTAAATGTTTTTAGGAGTAAACAAAATGGAAAATGAAAAAAAAAAGCCTATTGTGGGATTAAATGAAAATGGGATTAAGTGAAAATGATATAATGAGAATTGTCAAAAAATGTGATTGTTATTATCTGTTTCGAGAAGTGTTGGGCTCCCTACTCAGCAGAAGTCCTCCAGAAAAGATTAAGTAACCTTTTATTTGAGATGTAGTAGCTTTTTGTTTTTTTTTTTTGTTTTTTGTTTTTATTTTTTAAATTTTTTATTTAATAATTACATTATATTGACACTCGTTTCTGTTCCAATTTTTTCCCCCCTCCCTCCCTCCACCCCCTCCCCTAGATGGCAAGCAGTCCTTTATATGTTGGATATGTTGCAGTATATCCTAGATACAATATATGTTTGCAGAACCGAACAGTTCTCTTGTTGCACAGGGAGAATTGGATTCAGAAGGTATAAATAATCCGGGAAGAAAAACAAAAATGCAGATAGTTTACATTCGTTTCCCAGTGTTCTTTCTTTGGGTGTAGCTGCTTTTGTCCGTCATTTATCAATTGAAACTCAGGTCTCTTTGTCAAAGAAATCCACTTCCATCAAAATATGTCCTCATACAATATCGTTGTCGAAGTGTATAATGATCTCCTGGTTCTGCTCATTTCACTTAGCATCAGTTCATGTAAGTCTCGCCAAGCCTCTCTGTATTCATCCTGCTGGTCATTTCTTACAGAACAATAATATTCCATAACATTCATATACCACAATTTACCCAGCCATTCTCCAATTGATGGGCATCCATTCATTTTCCAGTTTCTAGCCACTACGAACAGGGCTGCTACAAACATTTTGGCACATACAGGTCCCTTTCCCTTCTTTAGTATTTCTTTGGGATATAAGCCCAATAGAAACACTGCTGGATCAAAGGATATGCACATTTTGATAATTTTTTGGGCATAATTCCAGATTGCTCTCCAGAATGGTTGGATTCGTTCACAACTCCACCAACAATGCATTAGTGTCCCAGTTTTCCCGCATCCCCTCCAACATTCATCATTATTTTTTCCTGTCATCTTAGCCAATCTGACAGGTGTGTAGTGGTATCTCAGAGTTGTCTTAATTTGCATTTCTCTGATCAATAATGATTTGGAACACTCTTTCATATGAGTGGTAATAGTTTCAATCTCATCCTCTGAAAATTGTCTGTTCATATCCTTTGACCATTTATCAATTGGAGAATGGCTTGATTTCTTATAAATTTGAGTCAGTTCTCTATATATTTTGGAAATGAGGCCTTTATCAGAACCTTTAACTGTGAAAATGTTTTCCCAGTTTGTTGCTTCCCTTCTAATCTTGTTTGCATTAGTTTTATTTGTACAAAGGCTTTTTAATTTGATGTAATCGAAATTTTCTATTCTGTGATCAGTAATGGTCTCTAGTTCATCTTTGGTCACAAATTTCTTTCTCCTCCACAAGTCTGAGAGATAAACTATTCTATGTTCCTCTAATTTATTTATAATCTCGTTCTTTATGCCTAGGTCATAGACCCATTTTGATCTTATCTTGGTATATGGTGTTAAGTGTGGGTCCATGCCTAATTTCTGCCATACTAATTTCCAATTATCCCAGCAGTTTTTATCAAATAATGAATTCTTTTCCCAGAAGTTAGGGGCTTTGGGTTTGTCAAACACTAGATTGCTATAATTGACTATTCTGTCTTGTGAGCCTAGCCTTTTCCACTGATCCACTAATCTATTTCTTAGCCAATACCAACAGGGCTGCTACAAACATTTTGGCACATACAGGTCCCTTTCCCTTCTTTAGTATTTCTTTGGGATATAAGCCCAATAGAAACACTGCTGGATCAAAGGGTATGCACAATTTGATAATTTTTTGGGCATAATTCCAGATTGCTCTCCAGAATGGTTGGATTCGTTCACAACTCCACCAACAATGCATTAGTGTCCCAGTTTTCCCGCATCCCCTCCAACATTCATCATTATTTTTTCCTGTCATCTTAGCCAATCTGACAGGTGTGTAGTGGTATCTCAGAGTTGTCTTAATTTGCATTTCTCTGATCAATAATGATTTGGAACACTCTTTCATATGAGTGGTAATAGTTTCAATCTCATCCTCTGAAAATTGTCTGTTCATATCCTTTGACCATTTATCAATTGGAGAATGGCTTGATTTCTTATAAATTTGAGTCAGTTCTCTATATATTTTGGAAATGAGGCCTTTATCAGAACCTTTAACTGTGAAAATGTTTTCCCAGTTTGTTGCTTCCCTTCTAATCTTGTTTGCATTAGTTTTATTTGTACAAAGGCTTTTTAATTTGATGTAATCGAAATTTTCTATTCTGTGATCAGTAATGGTCTCTAGTTCATCTTTGGTCACAAATTTCTTTCTCCTCCACAAGTCTGAGAGATAAACTATTCTATGTTCCTCTAATTTATTTATAGTCTCGTTCTTTATGCCTAGGTCATAGACCCATTTTGATCTTATCTTGGTATATGGTGTTAAGTGTGGGTCCATGCCTAATTTCTGCCATACTAATTTCCAATTATCCCAGCAGTTTTTATCAAATAATGAATTCTTTTCCCAGAAGTTAGGGGCTTTGGGTTTGTCAAACACTAGATTGCTATAATTGACTATTCTGTCTTGTGAGCCTAGCCTTTTCCACTGATCCACTAATCTATTTCTTAGCCAATACCAAATGGTTTTGGTGACTGCTGCTTTATAATATAATTTTAGATCAGGTACAGCTAGGCCACCTTCATTTGATTTTTTTTTCATTAATTCCCTTGAGATTCTCGACTTTTTATTGTTCCATATGAATTTTGTTGTTATTTTTTCTAGATCAATAAAATATTTTCTTGGAAGTCTGATTGGTATAGCACTAAATAAATAGATTAGTTTAGGGAGTATTGTCATCTTTATTATGTTCGCTCGGCCGATCCAAGAGCACTTAATATTTTTCCAATTATTTAAGTCTGACTTTATTTGTGTGGAGACTTTTTTATAATTTTGCTCATATAATTCCTGACTTTCCTTTGGTAGATAGATTCCCAAATATTTTATGGTATCAACAGTTATTCTGAATGGAATTTCTCTTTGTATCTCTTGCTGTTGGGTTTTGTTGGTGATGTATAAAAATGCTGAGGATTTATGGGGATTTATTTTGTAGCCAGCTACTTTGCTAAAATTATGAATTATTTCCAATAGCTTTTTGGTAGAATCTCTGGGGTTCTCTAGGTATACCATCATATCATCTGCAAAGAGTGATAGTTTGGTTTCCTCATTGCCTACTCTAATTCCTTTTATATCTTTCTCGACTCTTATTGCCGAGGCTAGTGTTTCTAATACGATATTAAATAATAATGGTGATAGTGGGCAACCTTGCTTCACTCCAGATCTTACTGGGAAAGGTTCCAGTTTTTCCCCATTGCATATGATGCTTACTGATGGTTTTAAATATATGCTCCTGACTATTTTAAGGAAAAGTCCATTTATTCCTATGCTCTCAAGTGTTTTTATTAGGAATGGATGTTGGATTTTATCAAATGCTTTTTCTGCATCTATTGAGATGATCATGTGGTTTTTGTTTGTTTGGTTATTGATATAGTCAATTATGCTAATAGTTTTCCTAATATTGAACCAGCCCTGCATTCCTGGTATAAATCCTACTTGGTCATAGTGTATTATCCTGGTGACAATTTTCTGTAATCTTTTTGCTAATATTTTATTTAAGATTTTAGCATCAATATTCATTAGGGAGATTGGTCTATAATTTTCTTTCTCTGTTTTCAGCCTACCTGGTTTAGGTATCAGTACCATATCTGTGTCATAAAAGGAGTTTGGTAGGACTCCTTCAATCCCTATTTTTTCAAATAGTTTATATAACATTGGAGTTAATTGTTCTTTAAATGTTTGGTAGAATTCACATGTAAATCCATCTGGTCCTGGGGATTTTTTCTTAGGGAGTTGATTGATAGTTTGTTCTATTTCTTTTTCTGAGATGGGACTGTTTAGGATATTTACTTCTTCCTCTGTTAGTTTGGGCAAGCTGTATTTTTGGAGGTATTTTTCTATTTCATTTAAGTTGTCGAATTTATTGGCATAAAGTTGGGCAAAGTAACTCCTAATTATTGCTCTAATTTCCTCTTCGTTAGTGGTGAGTTCTCCCTTTTCATTTTTAAGACTAACAATTTGATTTTCCTCTTTCCTTTTTTTAATCAGATTTACTAAGGGTTTGTCTATTTTGTTGGTTTTTTCATAGAACCAACTCTTAGTTTTATTAATCAATTCAATAGTTTTTTTACTTTCAATTTTATTGATCTCACCTTTTACTTTTAGAATTTCAAGTTTAGTGTTTGACTGGGGGTTTTTAATTTGTTCCTTTTCTAGCATTTTTAATTGCAAACCCAATTCATTGACCTTCTCTTTCTCTATTTTATACAAATAGGCCTCTAGAGATATGAAATTTCCCCTTATTACCGCTTTGGCTGCATCCCATACATTTTGGTATGATGTCTCATTATTATCGTTTTCTTGGGTGAAGTTATTAATTATGTCTATGATTTGCTGTTTCACCCAATCATTCTTTAGTATGAGATTATTTAGTTTCCAATTATTTTTTGGTCTACTTCCCCCTGCTTTTTTGTTGAATGTAATTTTCATTGCATCGTGGTCTGAAAAGGATGCATTTACTATTTCTGCCTTACTACATTTGAGTTTGAGGTTTTTATGTCCTAATATATGGTCAATTTTTGTATAGGTTCCATGAACTGCTGAAAAGAAAGTGTATTCCTTTCTGTCTCCATTACATTTTCTCCAGAGATCTATCATATCTAGCTTTTCTAGTATTCTGTTTACCTCTTTGACTTCTTTCTTATTTATTTTCTGGTTTGATTTATCTAATTCTGAGAGTGCAAGGTTAAGATCTCCCACTATTATAGTTTTACTGTCTATTTCTTCTTGCAGCTCTCTTAGTTTCTCTTTTAAGAATTTAGATGCTACCCCACTTGGTGCATATATGTTTAATATAGATAGTGCTTCATTATCCATGCTACCCTTTAGCAAGATATAGTGTCCTTCCTTATCTCTTTTAATTAGGTCAATTTTTGCTTTAGCTTGATCTGAGATCAGGATGGCTGCCCCTGCTTTTTTGACTTCACCTGAAGCATAGTAGATTTTGCTCTAACCTTTTACCTTTAACCTGCATGTATCTCCCCGCTTCAGGTGTGTTTCCTGTAAGCAACATATTGTAGGATTCTGGCTTTTAATCCATTCTGCTAGCCGCTTCCTCTTTATGGGGGAGTTTACCCCGTTCACGTTTATGGTTAGAATGACCAATTCTGTATTACTTGCCATCTTGTTAACCCCGGTTTATGCTTTCCTCCCTTCTTTCCCCTTTCCCCCCCTTCCAAGTATTAAGCTTGTGAGCACCCCTTGCTTCTCACAGCCCTCCCTTTTTAGTGTCCCTCTCCCCGCCTTAGAGTTCCTCCCCCTATCTTACCCCTTTCCCTCCCAGTTCCCGTATTCCCTTCCGCTTAGCTTATTCCTTCCCTTTCCACTTTTCCCTTCTCACTTTTCAATGAGATGGGAGAAGTTTCACCATAGATTGAATATGTCTTAAGATTTTTCACTTAAAGCCAATTCTGAAGGCAGTAAGATACCCACTATATTCATCCCCCTCCATTCTTTCTCTCAGATATAATAGGTTTCCTATGCCTCTTCATGAAATGTACTACCCCCACTTTACCCTTTTTCTGGTACAATGTCCTTTCCACATCAATTTCTAGAACAAGATATACATGTATTCTTTATACATCTATATAGTCAAAATATAGTTCCCAAGATTAATCTTTACCTTTTTAGATTTCTCTTGAGTTCTATATTTGTAGATCAAACTTTTTGTTAAGTTCTGGTTTTTTCATCAGAAATAGATGAAATTCGCTTACTTCGTTGAATGTCCATCTTCTTCCCTGGAAAAAGATGCTCATTCTCGCTGGGTAAGTTATTTTTGGTTGCATACCAAGTTCCTTAGCCTTTCGGAATATCATATTCCAGGCCCTTCGATCTTTTAATGTGGATGCTGCCAGATCCTGGGTGATCCTTATTGTGGCTCCTTGATACTTGAATTGGGTTTTTCTAGCCGCTTGCAATATTTTTTCTTTCATCTGAGGGTTCTGGCATTTGGCCACTATATTCCTTGGTGTTTTGATTTTAGGATCCCTTTCAGTGGGTGATCGATGAATCCTTTCAATGTTTATTTTTTCCTCTGTTCCTATGACTTCTGGGCAGTTCTCTTTGATAATTTCCTGGAAGACAGTGTCCAGGCTCTTTTTTTCATCATGTTTTTCTGGGAGTCCAATGATTCTCAGATTGTCTCTCCTGGATCTGTTTTCCAGGTCTGTTGTCTTCCCCAGAAGGTATTTCACATTTTTCTCCATTGTTTGATTTTTTTGGATTTGCTTGACTGATTCTTCTTGTCTCCTCGAGTCATTCAATTCCACTTGTTCAATTCTGATTTTCAGTGAAGTATTCTCTTCACTCACTTTTTTAAAATCTTTCTCTAATTGTCCAATTGAGTTCTTTTGTTCTGTGGAATTTTTTTCCATTTCGCCAATTTTGTTTTTTAGAGAGCTGTTTTCTGTTTCCAGTTCACTAATCCTATTTTTCAAGGATTTTACTTCTTTATCCACTCTCTCTTTAACTGAATTCTCCAGGCTCTTTTGCCAAGCCTCCCTCTCCTTTTCCCAAGCTTCCTTCTCCTTTTGCCAAGCCTCACTCTGCTTTCCCCATTTTTCTTCTAGCTCCCTTGTGAGAGCCTTTTTAATCACTTCTATGAGGTTCATCTGTGCTGAGGAACAGATGATCTCCTCCTTTGGGGAATCACCTGGGGACTGCCTGTTTTTAGTCTCCTCAGGATTTAGAGTCTGCTCTCTATCTGTGTAGAAGCTGTCAAGGGTTAAAGTCCTCTTCAGCTTCTTGCTCATTCTGTCTATTAATCAGAGACAAACTACCAAAGAAAAACAGAAAAAACTGGAGTCTTTCTTTGGGGGGGGGGCTGGGTGTGTTATCGAGCTTCCTCTACAGACTGCAGGGGGCAGCAGTGAGGCACTAGCAGGACTGTGCTGCGCCTGCGCTCTGAGATCCCAAAGCGTGCTGAGTCACTGAGGGGGGGGGAAGGGGGGCGGCCAGGTCCTGAGAGACTCCAGCTGTTTGGGGTTGTATTCTTCAGCCCCGGTGTTTTTAGCTTCTCTGCTGGGCTGCTGACTTGCTGCAGGTTCCAAACCTGTAGCGAAGCTCTCCCCGCAGAGACGGCTGCGATCACTCTCCACCCCCTCTCCAGTCTGCTCCTGCGCCCTCACTGCCGCTGCCCGCCGCCTGCGCCCGATCTAAAACCGCCCCAGCCCTCCAGTAAAGACAGACCTTTCTTGGCGGATCTCAAGGATGGCTTCTCTTGGTAACTATTTGTGGGTTTTTTTCAGTCAAGCATTGATTCAGAGGCTTGTAATGAAGTGGATAGTGAGAGAAAGCGCGGAGCTTATGCAACTGTGAGCCTCTTCTCCGCCATCTTAACCGGAAGTCCGCTTTTTGTTTTTTATTTAAAAGTTGTGTTGTCTGACTCCTAAAGTACTTTTCAAGTCTTAGATTCTATGAATTAAATCTGGGATTTCTAAAGGAATGAGCAGGTTGAAAAGGTAAGGAACAGAGTAGAATTGACTTGTATATAGGCAAATCTGGTATTAAGATTTTCCCCAGAGATGATTGAATTACCATATAAGGGATATGGTAGACTATACAGAGTAAGTATCAGTGTGGTCATAGTAAATGATTTGACCTTTTTGGTGGTTCCAGCCACAAACCCTGACTATAGTTGTGAGTGAAAATGAATAAAATGCAGCTGATTTAGTGGAAGACAGTTCCCGAAGGAAATGTGGAGAATGATTTTGAATAAAACAATACAGTACAAACAAATATACTTTGGGGTACAGGAGACTGATGATAAACATGGGTATCCGCTCTTTATGTAAAATAGCCATTCTTTCTGTGAAACATAGGGACCTTCAAAAACAGATAAGATGCTTAACTTTGTTTTTCAGAAAGCAGACATGGCGATCTCAGCCATCACTATCACACCAGAGCGGGAGAGTGTCGTAGACTTCAGCAAACGGTACATGGATTACTCAGTGGGGATTCTTATCAAGAAGCCAGAAGAAAAAATCAACATTTTCTCCCTCTTTGCTCCTTTTGACTTCGCTGTTTGGGCCTGCATTGCAGCAGCCATCCCCGTGGTTGGTGTCTTGATATTTGTATTGAACCGGATACAGGCCGTCAGATTGCAGAACTCTTCACAATCTAGTCCATCAGCATCCTCCACCCTTCACAGTGCCATATGGATTGTCTATGGAGCCTTTGTACAGCAAGGTATGTTGTAGATCTTTATTCAGGTCTCTTGAAAGGAAGAAAGGAAGGAAAGAAGGAAGGGAGAAAGGAAGGGAAGAAGGAAGAAAGGGAGAAAGAAAAGAAGGAAAGGGGAAGAGAGAGAGAAAGAGAGAGAGAAACAGACAGACAGACAGACAAAAAGGAGAGAGAGAGAGAAGGAAAGAAGAAAAGAAACAAAGAAAAAGAGAGAGAGAAAAAGAAAAAGAGAGAGAAATAAAGGTTTAAAATAACTTATCCAGTTCTATATCATTACTAAGGACTTATAGAATTCTTTCAGTTTCAGTTCTTCCTAGAAATGAATAAAATGATATCAGACTAAACTTTACATTCTACTTCTTCACTTTAATTAGAATTAACTTAGAAAAAAAATTGGGTTTGCTTTCATTTTTTATTTGATTTTATCTTGGTGGATCATTTTGTACAAAATGTTGTCAAATGAAAACTGACTTTCTGCTTAATTTAAAGAAATTTATGTGGAAGGGAAAACACTGAGATTATTTAGCAAGGATCCAAACAGGAACCCAAGCATTCTTGAGGTGATTAGTGCTTATGCATTTTCATAGCTTTTCGGGCAGCATTCTGTGATGTTATGGAATTGTCAAATTTTGGCTGCAAACTACAAATTCACATAGCTCCTAATGTGATTTTTGGCCTTGATTCTCGCCTCACAAAAGCCTGGTGGGCTGGAGAAAAGCAATAAGCCCCTGAGAGCCTTCTTAAGCAACCACCTAAGGGACCTAGGAGAAATAATTGGACTCATAGGGGCAGCCTTTGACTAAAAGTCAAACATAATAATTCTCAGAACATTCTAAAAAAGATTCATCAAGGGAAGCTAGGATATTAATAATAAAAAAAAAAAACATGGCATGGCACATCATGCCATCATGTTTTTTGAAGGCTGAAAAGAAAAAAAAAAGCACAAGGATCCATGGTTGGGAAGTAATGTCATATTTATATATTTTTTTCCTGAACATGAAATGTAAATTGAAAATTGGAAAAATCCCAAATCATAGCTTGGGGCCTTGAAGGTTTTATATCACATAGAAATAATGTATAAGACTACCAATGAAGTCATTTTTAAAAAATCAAAGGCAGTCTGCTTTAAGTTTTGACAAGTTTTGTGTTACTTGACTGTTAATACTGGTAAGACTGTGTCTTGGAACCTTCATAGTGGATCCCTGAGTTTCCAGTGGTTTTCATGGGTGTCCTTTTTTCATTTGGATAAGGACAAAATGAGAAACAAGCCAAAAGGCAGCTCTGATTGATTACCAATGTCATTGATGGAAATAAAGATGATAGTGATCTTTGAATGGTGATTGGGGAAGGGAGCCACCAAGCCTCTTCACATTCTCTGCTTCTTTTAGGGGGAGAATCACCTACAAACTCCATGGCCATGCGCATTGTAATGGGGAGCTGGTGGCTTTTCACCTTAATTGTCTGTTCATCTTATACGGCAAATCTTGCTGCCTTCCTTACAGTGTCACGGATGGATAATCCCATAAGGTAAGAAAAAAACCTTTCCTCATTCAGTACTAAAGTTCAGGGTTGTAGATTAAAAAGGCATAAAGTGTGTGTGTGTGTGTGTGTGTGTGTGTGTGTGTGTGTGTGTGTGTGTGTGTATGTTCTAAGTCAAATAAATGGATTCCCTTAATGAAAGATCCTGAAAATTCCCTGTCTTATTATTATTATCATTATCGTTGTTGTTGTTGTTGCTGCTGCTGCTGTTGCTGCTTTTGTTGTTATTATTATCATTTCTCTAAGTTGAGAACTCACTGGGAGCAAACTTCCAAAAAAAGGAAAATCCTTTTGAGACAGGTACCTTGTGGCTTGTGGCCTTAGGATTAATTGTTGTACCTCACAATATCCAAACCAAATTAACTTCTGGGCAGGTTGCCTATAAATTACTTTTTCCTTATTCAACTAGGCTAGATCCTTATTGTATTCAGCTATTGCTATGCCTGAATCCAGCTGACTCTGTTATTTGCCTTAGGTTCTGACATCTCTGATGATCCCTTTGGCCTTTCAAAGCTTTTATGTTTGCGACCTGGTCAAGTCTATCTCTGGAGATTCACTTTCCCAATTACTTAAAATTAGGGAAAAAAATACACCCCCTAATAGGCACACACACACACACACACACACACACATACATGCACACACACACACACACACACACACACACACATATACTCCAGGTACTTAGGTTGGTGACTGAGGAATGGAGAAAAAGCACCTAGCTCCTCTTACCTCCCCAACAGGTGACTAACTGCAGTTCTCCCTGGCAGGAATAAAAAGCAAAATAAAGTCAGTTAAAGGGACATATTGAATAGTTTATATGCAAACTCTTTTATGGCTTCATGCCCCCTGAGCCATCAGGCCTTCTGGTTTCAAAGCCAGTTAGAAGGCTTTCTGCCATAAAACAGTTCTAAACTCTAAACCATCATGACAAAACCAGGTTTCAAAATTCCACATATTGGATTGGCAGTAGGTAGAGAATGTGAGTGCCTGCCCCAAGGATTGGGACCTTCTAGAGAATTTACCAATAAATTATTGTTTCAGGGATGAGAGTTTTCCAAATCAAAGAAATTATAGTTTCAGATTAATTTACACATTTATATGTAAGATGAAGAAATGGAAGAAGGCAATTATTTGTTAAATGCTTATTATATGCCAGGAACTGTGCAAAACCTTTTGCAGATATTAATTTATTCATACCATTTGATTGAATGAAATAATATTTGAAAAGCACTTAGTTTAGTGTCTCCCACAAAGTAAGTATTTAATGAATCCTGATTCCCTTTCCCTTCCTTATATATACTGTAGTGTATATATATATATATACTGTGAAAAGTAGGGACCAAGACATAGCCATAGATAAATTAAATGGACTCTCCTTCCAAGAAGACAGATGAGTCATATAATCACATGTGGTTTAGTTGACTCCCTGAATCCCCCCTGAATCTGAACCTAGTAGTCTGGGCATCACCAATGGACTTTTTTGTGGCCATTGGACTTTAATTATTTTGGAGGAGAGAGTAATGACTTTACGTGCCTCTATCTCACTTAAATCCAATTCACTTGCAAGTAGACAACATTCAAAATACGGAAAGTCAAGTATGAATCTCTTAATTCCTTAACTTTGACCTTGACTAAGTGTAGCCATCTGACTGGCTGCTCTAGCCTCCAGCATCTAAGGAACATATTTCTTTAATTTTACCAGCCAGCTATGTTTTTGATTATCCTTATTTCCAAATCAAATGCAATCCTCCCTCTTTCAGGTCATCCTATGGCCCAGGAAGGGAACTTTGCCATTAATGGTAGTATCTGATACTTTTGAAATGAGATCAAATTCATCAATCTCACATGCAAGACACTGTGCACAAAATTGGGAAAAAATGCAAAGTTGAGATGAGATAGAATCCTTACTCTATCAAGGGGCATCTGGGTAGCACAGATAGAGTGCTAGGACTGGAATCACAAAAATCTGAGAGGTTTAGACACTTACTAGCTGTGTGACCCTGGGCATGTCATTCAATCCTGTTTGTCTCAGTTTCCTCATTTGTGAAATGAGCTGGAGAAGGAAATGGCAAATTATTCAGTATTTATACCAAAAATGCCAAAAGAAATCATTAACAGTCATTCATAGCTGAAATAACTGAACAGTAACAATAATAGAGTCTTTATACTCACACCAAAAAGCTATAATTTGTTAAGGGACAGATCAATTCTCTGAAAGCCTCCACAGTTGTGGATCATAACATCTGAAGGAGTTGTAGGGCAGCCTTTGCTAACACAGGTGTTGCGGACTGGGAATGAGATAAATTGGAGGCAGAGGAAAGAGGAGAGAAGTCAGACGACACAATGGCCTCTCAGTCAGAGAGGTCAGAGAATAGCAACTGCCTTTCATTCTCCTTGTGTCATCCTCTCACAAGAGGAGATCCATTCTGTGTTGGATCTCCAGCAGTCACTGATAAGCAGTTGCTTATCAGGTTGGAAAATGTTTATACCATTTATACCCGTGTATTCCAACAATAATTCACAAAAATACATGAAAACATCTTAGGAGGAATGCAGTTTTAGATGAGGTCTGAATGTAGGACAAGGATATATATATATATGTGTGTGTGTGTGTGTGTGTGTGTGTGTGTGTGGTGTGTGTGTGTAAAGTTTATTTCAAGAAAGAAAAAAGTTTCCCTCTTTTTTGTATCTATCAACATAAATGCATAGTGATCTGGAGGGAGAGACAAAAGATTACCATACTAGTTGGATAAAGTTGGTCAAGACATTTAAGTCAAATCTTCCTACAAGACCTTTCTAGGTGTATCTTCTGTGATCTAATGACTAAAAGGTGACAGTGTTTTTATTAGCTGTTGGTTTATTTTGTTTTTGTTTTATTTTTAAGGAGTAGTTCTAGTCTGATGATTTTATTCTTTTAGGGAGTGCTTGGTGAGGACACCAAACTATCAATCAATTAACACACTTTTAGAATGCTATGTTCCAGGAACTCTGTGAAGCATTGGAGATACAAAAAAGAGGGGAAAGCATACATATATAATTATATCAAGACAATATATACAGGTATATGGAAGGTTACCTAAGTGTAAGAGGTGGTAGCCAGTGGGATTACTGGAAAAGATAATCTTTGAACAGAGTCTTGAAAAATACTAGGGATTCTCTAAAAATGAGATAAGTAAAGGGAGTGTTCCAGGTATGGTATCAGCCATGTCAGTATGAAATCCCAAATAACACAAAAATTTGTCAAAAACATAATAAAATAGATTATCTTGATTTTTAAAGAAAAAAAATAACTCATTGGTGTAGACTTGTGGATTATTTTACTGTAGTGCAAAAGAAGGTAGAGAAATGTGAATTAGAATGTTCAGTGTGAAGATCAGCTAGTAACTTGCTATAGTTGGACCAAAGAAATAGAGGTATTGAATCTTGATTCCTATTTTCAGCAATTTAGCCTAATAGTGGGAAAGAGGGAGAAGATGATAATTAACAGGGATAGTAGAATCTAGTAAAAGATGTTCTTTTTTTAAAATTAAGTATGAGGAAGACAAATTGAGAGATACTAAATGTTAGAAAGAGGATGATCACAGAGACAATATGATGGAGAAGAGAGGAGAAAACAGGATCAAGGATCTATATTTATGACTTGAACTTGGCAAGGAGGATCACTGCTTCATTTGAAAATTCTCTTTAGCAATATCTATCAGCAAGTTCTCTGTACTTAATCATTTTAGATAGTTGCTTGGGAGACCAAGAATTTAAATGGTTTATTCATGGCCATGAAGCTAGAATGTGTTAGGGACAGATTTGAATCCAAGCCTTATAACTTTTTATCCCCTATGACACTCTAAATCAAGTTTCCCCCTCTTTTAATGTATAAAAATAGAGTATGTTTTACCTTTCCTTGGAAACTGCAGGGGTTTTACTTAGGCCTGAGTTGTTGGCTCATTAATTTTAAAATATTATTGGGTATGGGGTCAAAGATCCCAGAAAACTATATTTTCTCATTCTGAAGATGATTAAAGACCAAGGTAGGCTTGCTGACTTCACATTCACCTTGCACCTCTCTCATCTGAAGTGAGAGATAAAAAGCTTTGCTTATCAGGCTGGAAAATGTTTATTCTATATTTTATTCTATTCTTAATTTGCCTAATGTTAATAAGATACATTTTAGAGCAGTTGAGGTACCAGATGGAGATTTTTTTTCACTTCTGTTTACCTTTTCTTTTTCATTCTTTTTATTCTGTCTATATCTCTCCTCCTACTTCACTAATTCTGACTCTTGAAAAGAATAAAAAATAGATGGGAAATCCCACCCAAATGTTAGACAAGATGGTTCTATGTTTGGACTGCCAATGTTCATGAAATGTCACAGCTCCCATTCTCATTTTAATGTTAACACATCCATGTAGCCCAGGGATGTTTGAATTTCCATTCTGCTTTTCAAGCAGTCATCGAAGAAAGCAAGAAACAGATATTTAGGAAGACTGGATTCCATAAAAAGGTACAAATGTCACCTAACCTATTGGATATTTGACCATGCTCTAGTTCATCCCTCTGATCTGTATCATAGTTTCCTGCAGCCTAGAGTAACATTAGGAAATTGGCTTATGAAACAATTAAAAAATGCTTGTATTTTTTTTCCTAAGGAGTCTCAAGAGGTAGGTATTACACAATACCTAATAATCTGTGTTAGAACAGAAAATTTCTCCTAATGGGTAAATTTCCCTTGATGCAGTTTGAGTATATTTTTCACTCTGTCCTCTATGAGTACAAAGAATGCTAATTTGTTGTGTTTATTTTAAACCTTTAAAAATATATTCTCTTCACTATACCCCTGTTTTTTTCTTCCAATCCAAACTTCCAGTCTATTAGACTTTTGGTAAAGTCTTGTGTTCTGTGCATTAAATATTAGCAGTGATGAAAACTCATATTTATATATTGCTTCTGCATCCTATCCAACAACCCTGTGAGATTAGTGTTGGAAACACTGTACATACTTGATGAATGGGGATATCAAGGTTCTAAAGCTTGGGCTGTATGTGGATGAAGATGCATGCACTAAGTCATATTAATTAAAAGTGCCAGAGTTAGAATTATAATAACAGCTTATATTTACATCACACTTTGAGATTTACAAAGCTTGTATTTCACACTATTACCAGTAACTCAATTATGCATTTGATAGTGCAAATATTCTTATGTCCATTTTACAGATGAAAAATGTTATATAGAGAGGTTAAATAACATATTTTAGGTCATCCAGATATCAAGTAACAAAATCCTCTTGCCCCCTTTCTCTTTAGGAAATGGAGATCAGAGGAGTCATTTTAGACCATTGTTGCTTGTGCTTTACTATCTTGAGCAATAATTTTCTTTTTTCATTAATTTGTAAGTCAATAATATATTCAATAATCCTAAATCAAAGAATACCTCAAAGGGACACTTATTTTTTATGTTGATGTGATGAACAAAAAAGGTAGCTGAAGTGAAGTGGATCATCTAGAGTTAGATCTAGAGGATAAATACCTTTCTCTGATGATGAAGCAATGAATGAGACATGAATGATATGGTGAGGAGAGAGAGCAAGGACAATAATGACAGCAAAAATAATTGAGCACTATATTCAAAATGAGGTGCTCAAATGAACAGTTGAGCCAAGTTTGATCTGGGATTAAGCCTCAGGATGGAATCTGAGAAACTAGTTACACTAGCCCTTTTCTGTCCAGAGAACACTGGAGATCAAAAAATCTTTGGGTGTTGCATGGATTCACCATATTCTCGTCTACTCTCAGACACATTCTATCACAAAAGACTTTTGAAATGAATGGAAATGAACAAGATTTCACGTGAGCCAACTTGTTTTATTGCCATTAAATGTCTGAGACTACTTCCCTGTCTTCTGGAATCTCAGAATGGAATCAGGTCTTCAAAGGTAGTAGCAAGGTATAGGGAATAATTAAGTGGTGATGTGGAAATGAAAGTTATCAGAATGTGACTATGTATTTAATTTTGCAATTCTAGATTACAAAGAAAAGGGATACTATATGTAGCGATGCCCTTTACCATTAATGTGAATGTAAAAGAAAGGAAAGGAAAGGGAAGGGAACAGAAAGAAAGAATTAAAACCTAGACACAATTTTATTACCCAAAATTTTTAGGAAAGGAATATCCCTGGTTGTATAGAAGTTTGAAAAGATGAAATTTTTTCTCTATAGTGCTAAGTAATCCCAATGATGAAAGAGAAAATATCAAAAGAGATAAAAGTAGAGCTTCTGATGAACTCAAATTTTAAGAACTTATGTAAAAAACATAAAGTAAAAAAAGGAATAGACATGTAGACATTGCATACACAAATAAGGTACGTAGTATATTATAATGTGTATTTATGTATATAAAATTATAGAAAGATAGACATAAAAAAAAAACAGAGGCAGAAAAACACACACAAAGGAAGAGACAAAAAGAAACCAAGACCCAGAAAAAGGAGAGAGAGAGAAAATATATACTTTAAAGGAATTAGAATTAACAAAGTTTTTCTTGAAATAATTTTTTGGGAGTTCTGGGTGAAGAGCCAAGATGACAGAGTGAAGCCAAGAAGCTGCTGAAGTGCTCCCATGTTCCCTTGAAAACCACATAAAATGCAGCTTCTAAACAGTCTGATGGAATGAAACCACTCTCCAGCTCAATTTAGATTGGAAGGATTTCAAGAAAGGTCAATCCCTCTGGGATGAAAGGGGTATTCAGGCCAGTTCAGACAAAGTCTGAGAAAGACAATGAGAAGGTCTTAAATATAGCAGTTCAGCAAATAAGATCCTTGTGTAATGGCTCAGTAGCAAAGGAGACCAGTGGGTCAACCCCTGTACTAGATAAGAAGACAAATTCTGGGAAACCAAGCTGTTTTCTGGAAAGAGCAGGTAAAGCTACCTTCTGCTGTGAGTTAAAAACAAACAGAAAAGCTCTCTGTGTTCAAAGACAAGACTTAGAACTCCACAGGAAACTTGGAACAGCATCCCCTTTATCCCAGAAACAGAGCTCCACCAAGTAACAAAAAAAGAAAGAAAGAAAGAAAGAAAGAAGAAAGAAAGAAAAAAGAAAGAAAGAAAGAAAGAAAGAAAGAAAGAAAGAAAGAAAGAAAGAAATGCAAAAAGAAAATGAAAGAAAATGATCAAGAAATAGTAAAGAACATTAACCCTAGAAAGCGTGGTGACACAGAAGAACAAAATGCCAACTCAATTGAGGACAAAATATCCACAGAGGAAATCTCAAAGAGTGACATGAATTGGTCTCAAGCTCTAAGAGGCTTCTTGGAAGTTCTAATAAAATATTTTAAAAGGCAAATAAGAAAAGTAGAAGAAAAAATGAGAAAAATAATGACAGGTACCCCATTGAAAAGACACCTGACCTAGAAATTAGATGCAGGAGAGACAATTTTAAAATTATTATTCTACCTTAAGGTCATAAACAACAACAACAAAAAAGAACCTGGATAGCATTCTTCAAGAAATCTTCAAAGAAAACTGCCCTGACATATTTGAAACAGAGAGGGAAATATTCATTGAAATAATCCATTGATCATCTCCAGAAAGAGATCTAGGAAAAACCCCAACCTAGAAAATATTGTTGTGAAATTCCAGAATTATAATCCAGGGAAAAAATATCATAACCTGACAGACAAAAGCAATTCCAGTATGAAGGAGCAACAGTCAGGATTTCTCAGAATCTGGCAATATCTACAATAAAGGGTTGGAGGGCCTGCAATGTCATACTCCTGAAGGCAAAAAACCTTGGGATACAATCAAAAGTTAACTATCTACCTACACTGAGCATCATCTTTCAGGGGAGATGATTCTTCAATGACATAAGAGATTTTAAATTATCTTTATAAAAAAAACAGAACTAAATAGAAAATTTGATCTTCAAACACAGGACTCAAGAGAAACATAGAAAGGCAATGGGAGGAAATATATTTTACTTTAAATTTAAATTGTTTAAATCCCTACAAATGATATCTATAATTCTTAAAAATTGTATCTGTTATTGGAGCAGTTAGAAGGTGAATACATGGATCAAAGATATGGATATGAATGGACTCTGATGTGATGATATAAAAAAAAAGACATTAAGGAGTAGAAAAAGAATTACACTGAGAGAAGAGAAAAGAGGAGGTATAGTAGAAAAAATCAGATCACATGAAGAGCCACAAAAGATGTATTACAATAGTAGGAAAGAAGAGAAGGGTATCTGAAGCTTAATATCATCAGTTTTGGCTCAAAGAGGGAATAACTTGATCATTCAGTTGGTTATAGAAATATATATTTACCTTATACAGAACTAGGAGGAGAAAGAGGAAATAAAAGGGAGAGGCTGGATAGAAGGGAGGGCAGATAGAGAGTGGGGTGAGTTCATCCAGCCATTCTGGAGAGCAATTTGGACCTATGCTCAAAAAGTTATCAAACTGTGCATACCCTTTGATCCAGCAGTGTCTCTACTGGGCTTATACCCCCAAAAAAATACTAAAGAAGGGAAAGGGACCTGTATGTGCCAAAATGTTTGTGGCGGCCCTGTTTGTAGTTGCTAGAAGCTGGAAAATGAATGGATGCCCATCAATTGGAGAATGGTTGAGTAAATTGTGGTATATGAACGTTATGGAATATTATTGTTCTGTAAGGAATGATCAGCAGGATGAATACAGAGAGGACTGGTGAGACTTACATGAACTGATGCTAAGTGAAATGAGCAGAACCAGGAGATCATTATATACCTCAACAATGATACTGTTTGAGGATGTATTCTGATGGAAGTGGATCTCTTCGATAAAGAGAGCTAATTCAGTTTCAAGTGATCAAAGATGGGCAGAAGCAACTACACCCAAAGAAAGAACACTGGGAGATGAATATAAACTGCTTGCATTTTTGTTTTTCTTCCCGGGTTATTTATACCTTCTGAATTCAATTCTCCCTGTGCAACAAGAAAACTGTTCGGTTCTGCACACATATATTGTATCTAGGATATACTGTAACCTACTCAACATGTAAAGGACTGCTTGCCATCTGGGGGGGGGGGTGGAGAGAGGGAGGGGAAAAATCGGAACAGAAGTGAATGTAAGGGATAATGCTGTAAAAAATGACTCTGGCATGAGTTCTATCAATAAAAAGTTATTATAAAAAAGAGAGAGAGAGAGAGTGGGGTGAGTTAAAAAACAATATATTACTATTGTAATGTGACTGGATGGAAAGATAGCAAAAGTTTATACAGGGGAAAAAATAGGATGGAGTGAAATAGAGAACTGGTAATCATAACTGTGAATGTGAATGGGATGAACTCTCCCATAAAATGGAAGTAAATAGCAGAGCAGATTACAGAATTCTACAATATGTTGTTTACAAAACCACATTTGAAACAGATATATGTGTATATGTGTGTATGTATGTATGTATGTATAAATATAGATATAGATATATAGATTTATAACAAGAATAAAAGAATGGAGCAAAATTTATTATGCTTCAATTGAAGCAAAAAAAGCAGAAGTAGCAATTCTGATCTCAGATAAACCAAAAGTAAAAATAGATCCAATTAAAAGAGATAAGAACAGAAACTATGAATAATAATGACATTAAATGTTTATGCACTATGTGCAAGAACATCTAAATTCTTAGAGAAGATACTAAGCCAGATACAAGAAGAAATACACAGGAAAACTATATTAGTGGGAGATCTCCTCCTTTCTCTTTCAGAATTGGACAAATCTAACCACAAAATAAACAACAAAGAAACTAAGCAGGTTAATAGAATCCTAGAAAACCTAGATATGATAACCTCTGGAGAAAACTGAATAGGGAAAGAAATGAATACATATTTTTCTCAGCAATACATGGCACTTACACAAAAATTGACCATGCATTTATAAAAACCTCACAATCAAATGCAGAAAAGCAGAAAATAAATATATATTTTTCAGATCACATGATAAAAATTAAATTCAATAAAATATCAGAGACTTTTAAACAAAAAAATTGGAAATTAATCTAATTCTAAATAATAAGTGGTTCAAAGAACAATTCACAGCAACAATGATTTCATCTAAGAGAATGACAATAGTGAAACAATATACCAAAATTTATGGGATGCAGCCAAAGCAGTTCTTAGGGGAAAAAATTATATCTCTAAAAAGTTGTATGAATAAAATGGAGAAAGAGAAAACCAATGAATTGGGCATGTAGCTAAAAAAGGTAGGGGAAAAAATTAAATCTCCCCAATTAAATATCAAATTAGAAATTCTGAAACTCAAAGGAAAGATTAATAGAATTTGAACTAAGAAAACTGTTGAACTAATTAGAAAACTAAGAGTTGCTTTTATGAAATAACCAGTAAAAATTATATAAATCTTTGGTTAATTTGATTATAAAAAGGAAAGAAAATGAAATTAACAACATAAAAAATGCAATGGGTGAACTTACTACCAATGAAAAAGAAATTAAAGCATAATTAGAAGCTATTTGGCCCAACTGTGTGCCAGCAAGTTTGAAAATCTATCTGAAATTCATGAATATTTGGAAAACTATAAATTGTCCAGATTAAGAGAAGAAGAAATAAATTACTCAAATAATCCCATCTTTTTTTTTAAAGATATTGAAGAAACCATCAATGAATTCCCTAAGAAAAAATTCTACCAAACATTTAAAGAAAAATTAATTCCAATATTATGTAAACTATTTTGAAAAAT
Source organism: Antechinus flavipes (assembly GCF_016432865.1). Classification (NCBI taxonomy): domain Eukaryota; kingdom Metazoa; phylum Chordata; class Mammalia; order Dasyuromorphia; family Dasyuridae; genus Antechinus; species Antechinus flavipes. The sequence goes on along the minus strand of NC_067399.1, from coordinate 648,825,439 downwards.
AGACAAGAAGTCCTACCAATTTCTTCTATGATGCAAATAGGATACTGCTATCTAAACCAGAAAGAGCCAAAACAGGGAAAGAAAATTATACAACAGTCTCTCTAATGAATATTGACACAAAAAAATTAAATAAAATATTAACAAAGAGATTACAACTTATCAGCAGGATAATACACTATGACTAAGTGGGATTTATACCAGGAATGCAGGGCTGCTTCAGTATCAAGAAAATTATTGCCATTATTGATAATATCAGTAAGAAACTCAACAGAAAGCATATGAGAATCTCAATAGATGCAGAAAAAAGCTTTTGACAAAATACAGCACTCATTCCTATTAAAGACATCAGAGAGCATAGGGATAAAGGGAACTTTCCTTAAAATAATAAGCACAACCTATCTAAAACCAATAGCAAGCATTATTTGTAAAGGAGAGAAGCTGGATGTATTTCCTTTTTTTTTTTTTTTTTTTTTTTAGATTATTGTTATTTTTTTTTAAATTTTATTTTATTTAGTAATAACTTTGTATTGACAGAATCCATGCCAGGATAATTTTTACACGACATTATCCCTTGCAATCACTTATGTTTCGTTTTTTTCCCCTCCCTCCCTCCTCCCCCCCCCAAGATGGCAAGCAGTCCTATATATGTTAAATATGTTGCAGTATATCCTAGATACAATACATATTTGCAGAACCGAACAGTTCTCCCGCTGCACAGGGAGAATTGGATTCAGAAGGTAAAAATAACTCGGGAAGAAAATCAAAAATGCAAATAGTTCACATTCATTTCCCAGTATTCCTTCTTTGGGTGTAGCTGTTTCTGTCCATCATTTCTCCAATGAAACTCAGTTAAGTCTCTTTGTCAGAGAAATACACTTCCATCAGAATACATCCTCATACAATATCGTTGTCGAAGTGTATAATGATCTCCTGGTTCTGCTCATCTCACTTAGCATCAGTCCATGTAGGTCTCTCCAAGCCTCTCTGTATTCATCCTGCTGGTCATTCCTTACAGAGCAATAATATTCCATAACATTCATATACCACAATTTATCCAGCCATTCTCCAATTGATGGGCAGCTGGATGTATTTCCAATAAGATGAGTGGCAAAACAAGGATGCCCATTATCATCACTATTATTCAACATTGTTCTAGAAATGTTGGCTGTAGTAATAAAGAAAGAAACAGAAATTAAATGAATTAAAATAATGAGGAGGTAAAACTATCACTCTTTGCAGATGATATAATGATATACTTAGAGGATCTTAGAAAATCATGCAAAAATCTCCCTGAAAGAATTAATAGCTTTATCAGATTTGTGAGATATGGTATAATGAACATAAATCATCAGTATTTCCATATATGACTACCAAAACCAGCAAGACGTAGAAAAAGAAATTCCACTTAAAATAAGTGTAGAGAAAATAAAATACTTAGTTGTCTACTGGCCAAGACAAACTCAGGTGCTATAAGATCACAATTACAAAACTCTTGTCACAAATAAAGTCAGATCTAAAAATCAATTGCTCATGGGTAAGGTGAACTAATATAATAAAAATGACAATTTTACCTAAATTGGTCTACTTGCCTAGTGCCATAACAACCAACCTGCCAAAAAATTATCTTATACAACTAGAAAAAAATAAAAACAATATTTATCTGGAAGAATGAAAAGTCAGGAATATTAAGGAAATAACTGAAAAAAATACAAAGAATGGTAGACTTAAAACCATATTATAAAGCAACAGTTATCACAACCATTTGGTACTGGCTAAGGAATAGAACAGTAGATCAGTAGACTAGATTAGCTATACATGACACAATAATCAATTACTACAGTAATATGGTATGTGATAAATCCTTCAAACTCTAGCTTCTAAGATAAGAACTCAATGTTTCACAAAAATTTCTGGGAAAACATTAAAATAATGTTAGAAATCTGTCATAGACCTATATCTCATACCCCACATCAAAATAATGTCAAAATGGATACATTATTTGTGTGTAAATGGTAATATCCTAAGCAAATTAGGAAAGCAAGAGATAATTTACCTAACAGATCTTTGAAGAAGGGAGGAATTTATGACCAAAAAAGAACTAGAGAACATTATGCAATGCAAAACGGACAACTTTGATTACATTAAATTAAAAAGGTTTTACACAAACAAGTCCAGCATAACCAAGAAAAAAAAAAAGGAAGTACAAAGCTAAGGGAAAAATCTTTATAGCCAGTGTTGCTCATAAAAGTCTAATTTCTTTTAAAAATATAAAGAACTGTGTCAAATTTATAAGAATACAATTCATTTCTCAATTGATAAATCATCAAATGATATGAGCAATTTTTAAAGCCCCCTAGAATTATATGAAAAAATGTTCTAAATCACTATTGATTAGAAAAATGCAAATTAAAACAACTCTGAGGAGCTACCTCACACCTTTCAGATTGGCTAAAATGACAGGAAAAGATAAAGTTGGAGAATGTTAGAAAACGGGGACACTAAATGCATTGTTGGTGGAATTGTAAAACGATCCAACCATTCAGGAGAACAATTTGGAATCATGCCCAAACGGATAACAAACTGCACATATCCTCCAATCCAGCAGTGCCATTACTGTCTGTATCCAAAGGAAATCATAAAGGAGGGAAAAGAACCCACATGTATGAAAATGTTTGTAATAGCTCTTTCTGTGGTAGCAAAGACTTGGAAAATGAATAGATGCCCATCAATTGGGGAATGGCTGAATAAGCTTTGGTATATAAAGGTAATGGAATAACATTGCTTTATAAAAAATGATGAAAAAGCCAATTTTAGAAAAGCCTGAAAAAATTTATATGAACTGATCCTGAGCGAAATAAGTAGAACCAAAGAATACATTGTACCCAGTAACATCAAGATGATGTGATGATCAACTATGAAAGACCTGGTTCCTCTCAGTGGTTCAGTAATCCAAAGCAATCCCACTAAACTTTGCATAGAAAACACCATCTGCATCCCCAAAAAGAATTATTGAGAATGTGAATCAACACATGCTATGTTCACTTTTTTTTTTGTTTTTTGTTTTCTCTCTTGTAGTTTTTTTTTCTTTTGTTTTGATTTTTTCTCTCAACATGATTAATATTAAATATTAATATACACATGTAACAAGAAAAATAAAAGAATAAATTATAAAAAAGGAACTGAGTACCCAAAGAACAAAGATCCTTGTTTAAGAACGTACCAATGATAATGCTGTCAAAGTAGAATCTGTTCACAAACACAAAACAAAATAAATGTTATTTTAATGGTACTTTCTAAATTTCTTATGTGTGTTTCTTGAATTGTCTTCTTTTCTTTTATACTTTGATCATCTTTACTTATCATCATGTTTCCTTGAATAATTATTTCAAATTATATATTGTTCCCCCTTTGGACATCATAGAACAATTGAATTTGAAATTCATAGGTACATGACATATTTCATGTGTGCATATATATGCATGTGTATGTATGTGTGTATATATATATATATATACACACACATGTGTATACACATACACTATAATTGTATCTTATGTATATATATGGTGCGGTATGCATGTATATATGTGTATCTATACATATATATATGTGTGTGTGATATGTATACTATATATAAAAATTATTAACATATGGCCATATTTATCTAACATTTCTGTCACTCTTAATTCATAACCTAGTACTACATGCTTAACAAATATTCATCAGATAAATTGTGTCTGCCAACTGTAATAGAGTACATTCTCAATAGTCATTTATGACTTGATTAAATTAAATAGAAATAAAACTAGATTGAAAAAAAATTCATGGCAGATAGAGACAATAATTAAAATAAGGTAAGAAAATAGTACATTAAAAGCAAACTCAACTTTGTGCAAATGTGATGACCAATCTTTCATATAGAGTATGAGTAATAGACCAAACATTCTTTTTTCTCAGTAGAGAGCTATGAAACTATGAACTATGAAAATAGAATGTGGTATATGCACGCAGAGAAGTTCACTCTTAAAATGATTTTGTATATTTTTATTTTTTGCAGAGGGAATTTAATGGTGTGAGTATGGGTTGGATAATATAGTATATATCTAGAATGACTATGATATATTACTACTACTACTACTACAGCTATTAATAATAATAGCTAATGTTTACATAGTTATTTTAGGCTTGCAAAGTACTATAGAAATATTATCTCACAACAACCATGGCAATTAAGTATTATTATTACCTACATTTTATGGATGACGAAACTGATTATAAGAGGGAGGAAGGGATTTGTCCACAATTACATATCTATTAAGTTTTTGAGACCATATTTTAACTCAGATCTTTCTGACTTCAGATCCAGAGTTATATCTATTGTAGTAACTAAATTCCAAATAAGAGATTTTTTAAAAACATATTTGAAAAAAAGAAAAAAAATGAATTTTTGGACGTTAGATATAGATTGGCAATAGTGATATGATTTTTAGTTTGTCAAAAAATTGTACCTAAACATATTTATAATTATATGTATGTGTGCATGTAAAATCATATCTACATATATTTTATATGTATATGTATTTACATACACATAACTATACGTATATGTGTTAATAAACAAAATGTTAATATAATTTGTACATGTGTGTATGTATATACAAACATAGTACACATGAAAAAATATAATGGATTTCTGAAAACTAGTAAGAATAGTACCTGTACAGCTAAACATTTTTTTAAAAATTAGAATAGATATTTTTGGTATCCACAGGTTCCTTAAATTCTGCAGACACATTTCAGAGCATCTTGAATTTGGAAAGAGAAAAATGCATGGTTATTATTATTATTATTATTATTATTATTAGTTTCTAAATGAAATTCCTCATTAATTTATGGGTTAAAATATATTCTGAAAAGGGGTTCATAGGCTTCACCAAAGCCGAAAAGAACTATAACATTAAAAAAAAATAAACATTCCACATGTAAAATGAATCAATTCTTGAGAAATCACTAGACAAAAAAAGAGATTTTAAAAGTTATTTTCAGAGCAGTAATGTAAACCATACGGATATAAGTCCTTTGTTACAGAAGACTAGTTCTATGACGTGGCAGCATGAAAAACTATGGATGTTTTAGAATGAAAGCATAGTCAGGAAAAATTATAATTAATAAAATTTCTCTTGAAATAATTTCTTTAGAACTCAGGGATTTGGCTATAGATATGCAGACTTGTAGCTTGTTGAACAATTTTACCCAAAGAATATTGATTCACATATGTATTTCAACAATAGCAGATCTCTTGTGGTATGGGAGAGAGTTAATGTTTCTTTACCATTTTTGTTATTTACTTGAAAGACACAAAAGTTATGATTATCCATTTTTATAGGACACAGTGTTGGAACAGTGATATTAGAAAACATGAACAAAACCTCCAACATAAAACTTTACAAAGATAAGTATGAAGTCCTGCTTTTATTTTATTTTTTATTAAAGCTTTTTATTTTCAAGACATATGCATTGATAATTTTTCATCATTAACCCTTGCAAAATCTCATGTTTCAAATTTTCCTCCCCTTTTCCCACCCCTACCCTAGATGGCAAGTAATCTAATATATATTAATATGGTAGAAATATATGCTAAATCCAATATATGCACACATATTTATATGATTATCTTGCTGCACAAGAAAAATTAAATCAAACAGGGAAAAATTAGAAAGAAAGCAAACAACAATAAAAAAAAAGAGTGAAAATGCTATATTGTGAACCACACTCAATTCTCACAGTCCTCTCTCTGGATGGGGATGGCTCTCTTCATTACAAGATCATTGGAACTGGTCTGAATCATCTCATTGTTGAAGATAGCCATGTCTATCAGAATTGATCATTGTATAATCTTGCTGTTGTTATATACAGTGATCTCCTGATTCTGCTCATTTCACTTAACATCAGTTCATGTAAGTCTCTCCTCCAGACCTCTCTGAAATCATCTTGTTGGTCATTTCTTACAGAACAATAATGTTCCATAATATTCATGTACCATAACTTATCTAGCCATTCTCCAATTGATGGGAATTCATAGTTTCCAGTTTCTTGACACTACAAAAAGGGCTGCCATGAACATTGTTCACATGTAGGTCCCTTTCCCTCCTTTAAGATCTCTTTGGGATATAAGCTCAGTAGAAACACTGCTGGATCAAAGGGTCTGCACAGTTTGATAACTTTTCGAGCACAGTTCCATATTGCTCTCCAGAACAGTTGGATAATTTCACAGTTCCAACAACAATGTATTAGTATCCCACATTCCCTCCAACATTCATCATTAATTTTTCCTGTCATCTTAGACAATCTGACAGGTGTATAGTGGTATATCAGAGGTGTCTTCAGTTGCATTTCTCTGATCAATAGTGATTTGGAACACTCATATGAGTGGTAATAGTTTCAATTTCTTCATCTGAAAATTGTCTGTTCATATCTTTTGACTATTTATCAATTGGAAATGGCTTGAATTCTTATAAATTTGAGTTAATTCTCTATATGTTTTAGAAATGAGGCTAAAGTCCTATTTTTAGAACCAGAGCTGAATTCTACAAACTTAATAGTTTGTAAGAAATGTTGAGAGATTTTAGCTAACCACAGGGTTAATTAAGAGCTAATCGTGTAAAATACCTGCTTTGGAATTTATCAGTCTTACATTACACTAATCAATAAAATTATTTGAATCAAGCCAAGCAATAGTTATAAGATTATAAATTTATAAAGTTTGAACTCTAATATCAAATAGCCTTTCTCATTTTACAGATGAGAAAACTGTAGCCCAGAGAAGTTTATTGCTCTAAGTCCAACATGTTTTAAATGTTAGAGGCAGTATTTGAACCAGGTATTCTGAAGTCCAGAATCAGCACTCTATCCCCTGCTATTACCCTTTGTATGCAATACGTAGAATCTATTCCAGCTGGCTATAGCCGGCTGACAATTATGTCAGTGACTCCTTGGCAAAACTATTTTGAGAACTTCCTGCCCTATGACTCAGATTGGTCAGTCAGTGAAATACACTTTTTTTTTTTTGATCAGAGAGGGGATGAACAGAAATTCTTGATGTCAAAGTTCATGTACATATATAAAAATGGAGGCAAACTTGAAGGGGCATTACCTTTATTAGATATGGGGAAAGGCCTTTTGCAGAAGATAGAACTTGAGCTGCATTTTAAGAGTGCAAGGAAACAGAAGTAAGATTAGGAGAGTCAGTTTTTGGGTCTCCATTCTTCATTTTTTATTCATTCAGAGTGCTATGTTTTAAAAATAATATCTCTCAAGAACAAGTATTAATATCTTAAATATTTTTAAAAATGTGAATAAGTACTAATTAGGTTCCTCAAAGACATCATGGTTTTTATACATCTCTCAGTTAGGACTTCTGAGAAATTAATGTTCATCAACTTTTTCTGTCAAATTTGATGAGCCTTCTTTAATTTGAATGGCTGTGTCATGCCTCTTCTAAGACAACTTGGAGAGTGGGGTCATCCTTTCTAGAGCAGAAACCAAAGATATAAGAAGATAACCTTTTGAAATGATGTACCTGGTAGAGTTCAGTTACCATGGCAACAGGCATCATTAAACACAAGAAAGTAGGTGTTAAACCAAAGTGGTTGAGTCACACAGAGAAACAAAATAGAGAAGAAGTCACTGGGAAAAAATATATGAGTTTCCATAGATTCTATCAAAAGAGAAATGGCCAAAGTAGAGTTGCATTCTGCCAGAAATTTTTTCTTTCTGACAAAAGCATCTTAAATTTAAGCAGGATTGTGTCCATGTGCATTTGGGAAATGGATTCTCAAAAGAGATGAAACATTGATTCACAGACATCATAACCGAGAACTCTTCCAAAAACAGAATAACTATGAGGCAATTAGGGTCTTTGTTGTGGTATTGGGAATTCCGATGTTAGAGATGGTGGGTATTGGAGGATCATAAATTATGTCAAATCTCAGAATGATACTTCTGCTAACTTTCCTAGGGTCAAGAGCTAAGAAAAGCATTATCAACTGTAACTTTAAACAATGGCAACCATTCTGAGTCCGGATGGCAAAAATAACCCCATTGTCCTTTATGCTAATTCAGAGCAAAGAACTTCTTATTAAATTACATTTATATTTTTCATTGATTTTTCTTCCCTTAGGAATAGATCAGGTCTTGGGATAATGGAAGGATAAAGTTGCTTTGTTCTCCCTTGGTTTTTAATCATTCCTAAGGGAATGATTGAAATTTTTTCAAGATAAGTTTATTATTCTGTTTTTTAACAATTCCCATTTTCTTCATATGTAAAATGGGAATAATATGATTTGTACCCATATCAAGGGCTGTTTTGAGGGAAATGCTTGGTAAAACTTAGAGATAAATAATGTTTTCATCCTGTTCTCCTTTTTTGCTTTCTTCTTCAACTTCTGCTTTTTTTCATCTTTTTTCTTTCTCTTTTCTCACTACTTACATCATTATTATCATCATCACAACCACCACCACCATCAGCATCACTTAAAGAATTCCTGTAAAAGTCTTAATTCCTTACTCATTCACTTATGATCGATTAACTGCTTAAGATACTATCCTTCATACAATAAGCAGTTGTTAGAAATAAATGATACAAGTCAGTAAAAGGGGAAAAAAATCAATTTCCTCAAATAGTTTGTGATTTAGTGACTGGTTGGGATATGGTACAGTGTAAGAGAAAGAGCATCCAAGTGGATTCAGAAAAACTGAGTCAGTTCTAACCCTATTAGATAAGTACCTTGGGTTATAGTAAATAAGGTATTTATGCCTCAGTTTAAATGACTCCGTTATCTTTGCCAAGAAACTGTCTCCCATGGGGTCACAAAGAGTTGGACACAACTAAAAAAAAAATTGAACAACAATAACAAAATATACATAAGAGTTTGTTAAATGCTGGAGACCCACATAGAAAAGCAAGGCAAGTCCCTGCCCTCAGACAGATCACATCCTATTGGGGGAATTAATACAAAAACATAGACATATATACATGTACACATACATACACACATACATATATATGTAAATATATAAATGTGTATATATGTATATGTGAAATTTATGATGAAGTCAAGTAGAAAGACTCAGGATTAGTACCTAAAAAGGATAATACATCCTTTATGATGACATTTCCACTGATAAAAGCATACACTTAATGATTTTATATCATTTGGCATCACCAAGGATTTGATGGCAAACAATTTTCTTTTCTAGATGTTCAGTACCCGTGACTGCTGAGAAAACATGGAGTATAGCACCCGCAAAAACAGTTGCCAGGTTGCATCTCCACAGGAGTGTTGCTTGCTGCGATGGTTCATAAATAAATATGTAGAATAATGTAGAAATAATCAACATTAGGTTCTTCCTATCCACAAATAACTTTAACTGTATTTCAGTTCTTCATGGGTAAATTGATCTAGAGAAGGAAGTGGTAAATGACTTCAGCATCTTCTTCAGAAGAACTGCACCCCCATTGGGTCACAAAGAGTTGGATACAACTGAAAAGCAACTGAAAGACAACAACAAAATATACACAACACTTTGTTAAATTCTGAAAACCCACATTGAAAAGCAAGACAAGTCCTTGCCCTCAGGGTGATCATATCCTAATGGGGAAACCAACACACAAATAGTGAGCTTTGACCTGATCTTATCTGAAACCATTCTTGTTATGTCATTTCCTGACCAGATTCATGTCATGCTACCATTTAATCATCATCCTCATGTCTACTCTTTCCCTATACGCCCCTGAAACAATCCAAAGATCAAACTTGATTTCAGTTTCCTGATTTCTCAAGTTTTACAAATCAACTTTCTCTATATCTTAACTAAAATAAGGCCTCCATCCTACTTCCTTTTTTTTTCTAGTAAATTTATTTATTTTTAACATCCCCATTGTTTTATGAATCATGTTGGGAGAGAAAAATCAGAGCAGGAGAGAAAAATCAGAGCAAAAGGGAAAAATCATGGGAGAGAGTAAAAAAAAACACAAAGAAACAAACAACAACAACAACAAAAGAATTGAACATGGCATGTGTTGATTTACATTCAGCCTTCCAAGTTCTTTTTCTGGATGCAGGTGGCATTTTCTGTCCAAAGTCTATTGGGATTGCTTTGCATCACTGAACCACTGAGAAGAACCAAGGCTTTCATAGTTGATTATCGCACATTCTTACTATTATCATCTACAATGTATTCCTGATTCTGCTTATTTCATTCAGCATCAGTTCATGTAAATCTTTCCAGGCATTTCTAAAGTCAGCTTGTTCATCATTTTTATAGAACAATAATATTCTGTTATCTTCATGTACCAAGCTTGTTCAGCCATTCCCCAATTGATGGGCATCCACTGCTTTTCCAGTCTTTGCTACCTTAAAAAGAGCTGCTACAAACATTTTTCACACATGTGGGTTCCTTTCTCTCCTTTATGATTTCCTTGGAATACAGATCCAGAAGTGGCACTACTGCATCAAAGGGTATGAACAGTTTGATAATTCTTTGGGCATAGTTCCAAATTGCTCTCCAAAATAGTTGGATCATTTCACAACTCTACCAACAATGCATCAGTGTCCCAGTTTTCTCACATCTCTCCCAACATTTGTCATTATCTTTTCCTATCATCTTAGCCAATCTGAGAGAGTACCTCAGAGTTGTTTTAATTTTTTTTCTCTAATCAATATGTGATTTAGAGCATTTTTTTCATATAACTATCAATGGTTTTAATTTCATCATCTGAAAATTGTCTGTTCATATCCTTTGACCATTTATCAGTTGGGGAATGAATGTTATTCTTATAAATTTGACACAGTTATATATAAAAAATCTTTATAATGAGACTGGCTTTAAATATTTTTTCCCAGCTTGTTTGTGTTGGATTTTTTCCTGCAAAACCTTTTTAATTTAATGTAATCAAAGTTTTTCATTTTGCTTTTCATAATGTTTTCTAGTTTTTTGATCATAAATTCCTCCTTTCGTCAAAGTTCTGATAGGTAAATTATCCCTTGCTCTTCCAATTTTTTAAGTAGTATCATCGTTTATGCCCAAATCATGTACCCATATTTTTGGTATTTATTTATTTGATAGTTAAATGTAGGCCTATGCCGAATTTCTGACATATTATTTTCTAGTTTTCCCAGCAATTTTTGTGAAAGAGTAAATTCTTATTTCAGAAGCTGGAGTTTGGGGGTTTATCAATTACTATATTAGTATAGGCCATGATTATTATTTCACTGGTACCTAATCTATTCCACTGATCAATCACTGTATTTCTTAGCCAGTACTAAATGGTTTTGATAATTGCTGCTTTGTAATATAGTTTTAGGTTTAATACTGCTATGTCACAATCCTTTGTATTTTTTTCATTAATTCCCTTGATATACTTGATCTTTTGTTCTTCCAGATGAATTTTGTTTTTATTTTTTCTAGTTGTATAAGATACTTTTTTGGCAGTTTGGTTGTTATGGCACTGAACAAGCAGAACAATTTAAGTAAAATTGTCATTTTTTTATATTAGCTCAGCTTACCCATGAGGAATTGAATTTTAGATCTAACTTTATTTGTGACAAGTGTTTTGTAATTGTGTTCTCACAGTGCCTGTGTTTGTCTTGGCAGATAAACTCTTAAGTATTTTATTCTGTCTATGGTAATTTTAATGGAATTTTTCTGTCTATCTCTTTGTTAATAACATATAGAAATGCTGATGATTTTTGTGAGTTTATATTGCATTCTGTAACTTTGCTAAAGCTGTAAATTATTTTGACTAGATTTTTGGATGATTTTCTAGGATCCTCTAAGTATATGATCATATCATCTGCAAAGAGCATAGTTTTATTTCCTTATCGCCTATTCTAATTCTTTTAATTTCTTTTTCTTTTCTTATTGCTAAAGTCAACATTTCTAGTATAATCTTAAATAATAGTAGTGATAATGGGCATCTTTGTTTCTCCATCTCCATTTCTTACTTCCTAAACCTTTCTTACTTCCCTCAGTTTTTAGCAAAAATCTATCAGGTTGATCAAATTTGATGGACATGGCTCTTTTCAACAGCCAACTTATTCAGACCAATTCCAATGGTCTTATGATATAGAGAGACATCTGCATCCAGAAAGAGGGACTGTGGGAACTCAGTGTAGATCACAACATAGAGTTTTCACCCTTTTTGTTGTTGTTTGCTTGCATTTTGTATGCTTCTTCATTTTTTTCCTTTTTGAGCTGATATTTCTTGTGCAGCATGATAATTGTAGAAATATGTATAGAAAAATCACAAGTATAACATATATTGGATTGCTTGCCATCTGAGGTGGGGGGAAAGAAAGGAGAAAAAAAATTGGAATAAAATGTTTTGCAAAGGTGATTATTGAAATCTATGCATGTGTTTTGAAAATAAAAAAAAGCTTTATAAAATAAAAAAATAATTATCTATCAGGAGCTTACCTTCTAATAAGAGAAGACAAAACAGGAATCCAGGAAAATAATGGCACTGTTGAAAGTTTTGGTCAGTAATGATCACAACAGAGTGATAATCCTTTCCAGAAATCGTAATGGTGATTTGAGAGACAACAAGGTATAATTGACAGAGAGATAGACTCAGAACCAAGAAGGAAAAAAAAGTAAAGATTTTTAAGTACTCAATGCTTTACAAATGTTATTTCATTTGATCCTCATAACAACTCTAAGAAGTGCTATTATCATTGCAATTTTACAGTTGAAGAAAGTGAGGCATTAAGTGATTAGTTCAAGGCCTCCTAATTAGCAGATACTTGACCATTTTTGAACTCAGATCCTGATGATTTCAAATCCAGTGCTCTATCTACTGTACCAACTGAGTTTTGAAGAACCATTTTCAATTGTAGAATTTGACTGAGATTCAGTTTGTGATACTGGTCAAAGTTACTTAACTTCCCAGTGTTTCAGTCAACTCTTTAAAAATTTAATTTGCAGAGTGGGTGCCAATTTGTTTTGTTAGATGGGAATTTCCTTGTTAGGGAGTTGTTCAGACTAAATAAATCATAGGAAGGTTAAAATAAAACAAAGTAAGAAAGCAAAAATGGCAGAGTAGTTTTAAGGCTTAGAAGGTTCTTCCTGCACAATAGCTTTGTGGGGTACACTGTCTGGTATTTCTGTTCCTATAATTTCTTTGTTTTGATTCAGAATATCGAATCTCTAGTGAAGAAATTACTGCTGTAGAATAAAATTTATAGTTATAGAGGGTCAAAAGAGAAAATATAGTTTATATTATATTATGTTAAAGACAAACATTGAACTAAATTCTTTCTGACATTGGATTTGGTGTTTGACTCTCTAGCCACACCACAGTTACTTTTAATTTCCATTAACATACAAAGCTAACCTCCTCTATAACAACTCCTCGAACTGTCTTCAGATTAGGTGAAGAGTCTCCAGTTTATTTCCACTCTCACTTCTGGCATTCTAGCTCTTTCCCCAATATTAATGGCAGCTGTCAACTTTGAAGTATAGGCTAGCCCCATCCCTTTCTGAAGAAGCAGGATAAGAAAGCTTTAAGGACTTAACCTCTGCCATTTTTTTTTTTTAATAAATAAGAGAGGTGAGATTTGTACTTCTGTCTTCTGGATATGGGTAGATCAGTTGTTCCTTAAATTATATAAAGATGTTCTCATGAATAGAGAATGATATAAAATGTAAAGCCACAGAAAGGAAAATCACTAGCCCCACTTTAGCACATTGAAAAGAATCCAGAAATTCACATTGAGATTTGTAAAATTCTCTAGGGTAAGGTGTGCCAAATGGAGTGCAAAGCTTAATTTCAGACTCTGCAGGAACCTCTTCCCCCACAACATCAAAGAGTTAGCCAATCTGATCACCAGCATCAGAAAAGTCCTGGGCACTGGTTAAAATAGCCACAGGTTAACAGCTTCCAACTGGGATAGGAACATATGGGAACATGATTCTTTCAGGTCTTTAAATCCCCTCATTAGATAGAGGGAACTGGATGACCCATCATAGCCCGGAGCCTCAGAAAAGGGTAGCATCAGCTGGCATTAGTTTAGGAAGGAAGATCTATGGAAAAAGAGCTTTGGATGGAGATGAAATTAAGACTACTGAACTAATTAGAAGTCAAGTCCCCCTAAAAAGGAAAGGTTACAGAGGACCCTAACTTTTTTTTTAAACTTACAGTACCATATTTTTTTTTCTTATTAACTGTTAAATACACAGAGGATTAACCTAAATATTATTTATGTCTAGATTTACATTTTTGATTTTTTTCTTTTAAATATATTTCCATATTTATCATGATGCATAAAAAAAGAGCAAAAGGGAAAAATAAGAAAGAAAAAAATAAGTAAGCAAACAATAACAATAAAGGTGAAAATACTATGTTGTGATCCACATTCAATCTCCATAGTCCTCTCTCTGGATGCAGATGGTTCTCTCTATCACACTGTATTGGAATTGGTCTGAATCACCTCATTGTTGAAAAAAAACCATGTCCATCTCAGTTGATCATCACATAATCTTGTTGTTGCTGTGTACAATGTTCTCTTGTTCTACTCACTTCACTTAGCATCAGTTCATGTAAATCTCTCTAGGGCTTTCTGAAATCAACCTGCTGATCATTTTTTATAGAACAATAATATCCCATAACATTCATGTACCATAACTTATTCAGCCATTTTCCAATTGATGAACATCCATTCAGTTTCCAGTCCCTTGTTGCAATAAAAAAAAGTCTGCTACAAATATTTTTGCACATATAGGTTTTTGTCCCCCCCCCCCCTTTTTTTTTTGTCTCTTTGGGATGTGGACCCAGTAAAGACACTGCTAGATCAAAGGATATACAAAGTTCTACAGTTTTATAATATAGCTTTAAGCCTAAAGGCATGGTAAATGTATCTAAGAGGAACACTGACAAGAATATATCTAGAAAAATATGACCAAAATAGTGAGAGAATTTTGGTGTGACAAGTCCTTCTCTATAGGAAGACTTTTGTTTTGACTTTTGTTTTTGTTTGTAAATCAATTTCAGCTAAAATTCTTCAACTTCTATCCATTCTTCGAACTTCCTGAGTAGATGTAAAACAAATCTTTATGACAAAAACATGACAATCATTTAAATACCTAAAAATACCAACTATTGTATTCCTCCTAAATCTTCTCTCATCTGGAATAAATAATACTAGTCTCTTCAACTAATTTTGCTACCAGTCCCCTGCCAAATTGTTCATCTGACCTTAGTCCAGCTCATTAATTCACACACACACACACACACACACACACACACACAGACACACACACACACACACACACACACACACAGTGATGTTCAAAATCATATTCAGTGCTCTTAATGTGATTTGATCAGGGAATAGAGAGAAATATTTGACATCATATGGAGGTATATGTAAGGTTAATCTAAGTTTGGAATTTGCATTCAACAGGCACAGACTTAAAGAGAATGAGTACAGATTTATTACTGCTCAGAACCTTGATTCAATCAAGACATAAGGGAAAAGGAAACCTATAGCATAAAAGTAATACACAATTGACAAAAGTAATGATCACTGTAATAAAGACAATATAACAAACAAACAACATATAGGACACATCATCACTCCAAGGGAGCACCAATTTCTGAATTTCTTGGCTTGGAAAACCACTAATCACAGCCATTCAGTCTTAGAGTGGGAAAAAAATTCCAGTCTTCAAGGATGAGATTCTCAAAGTCTCCTATCACTAAGGATTTTTAATAAGCTTAGAACAAAGAAAGCACTATGCTAAGTATTCTCATTTGATACATGAGTCTTGAGATGAAGCAGCCTCCTAGGTACAAGATGCTTCATCTCGAGGAACCCACTAAAAAGAATACATGTTCACTCCTTTAAGATGACTGCATTTACTCAGGGAATTGACCAAGTTTCCAGGGCAAACATAGGTTAGCAGCAAAGGAAATATTAATCAATGCACAAGAAGGATGTCTTTCCTTTCTTATGTTTCATGGCATTCCATCAGAAAACTGCAAGATTGTTCTCATGCTCTCACTCAAAAAAGTTGCACAAAAGACATGGCTAAGACTCATTAAGATTTCTTACTATTAAGATTCCTTACATTATGATGATAAACTAGAACATGACCTAAAATGTCCTTGTAAGGCACAGAGTAAGAAGAAAGCTGAGTGCTATCTTTATTTTTTTGTTGTTTTATTTTATTTGTTTTTGTGAGGCAATTGGGGTTAAATGATTGTTCAGGGTCACATAGCTAGAAAGTATTAAGAGTCTGAGACCAGACTTGAACTCAGGTCCTTCTGACTCCAGGATCAGTGTCCTATCCACTGTACCATCTAGCTAGTGGGGCAGAAAATTGGTTAGATCTACACTTAAGAAAAATTACTTTGGTAGCAGTACAATGCCTGAAGTGCTGAAAGCCATAGGGACCAATTAAGTGGCATCTTTGAAATAATCAATGAGAAAAGAGAATAAGACTTGAATTTTAGATGGTAGATATGTGGGTGGAGAAAAAGGGTCAGAGGTGGGAAAACAGAAACAAAATTTGGCTATTGATTGATTTTATAGAATAAAAGAGAATATTTTTCAGTGATAGGGCTGAGATCATGAACTTGAGACTCTAGTAATAGTGGTGACAGTGACAGAAATAAGGAAGTCTGGAAAAGGGAAAAGCATTAAAAAAATATCATCAATTCAGCTCAAGAAATGTTGAGTTTAGGATGTCTCTGAGACAACCTACTTGAAGTGGCCAATAAGCTATTAGTGATATTGAGCTGAAGCTCAGGGAAGAGATTGGAGTTGGTTATATACATATGAGAGTCATCTGCTCCTTAGAAATAACAACTAAATCTGATATAATCTATGTTTTCAATTTTGATTGTTATTTCTTAGTATTACCCTTTGGACCAAACAGAGTCAAATCCTTCTACATTTAATTGTAAAGGACTGTTTTATACTAAACTAAAAAAAAAAAAAAGTGTCACTAGAAATGGAATCAGGGACTTTAATCCCAGCTCCTACACTTTTAGAAAGTCACTTCCATTATGTAAAGTAGGAATAATAATGTCCACAATACCAAATTCTGAAAGATGTGTATAAGGAAATGCTAAGTAAAACTTGAAATGCTATAGAGATGTGAAAAAATAATGATCATACTGTCTGAGATCCTATTAGCTTAATTGGCCCCCACCCCCTCCATTCCATTTCCTCTAGCATGCACCCCCTTGAAATCTTGCATAAACTCTTTTGTAGGCTCTCCTCCACTCACCTGTCCTTAAGTAGCTGAATTTGTCAACACCACATTTATACCCCTCCACTAAGGCCCCACAGAAATGCTGAAATGAGTCAGGGAGGAAGTGGCCAGCTCTGGTAAGTAGGTATGGACCCAGCAATGTATCAATAACTGAGTCTTGATCACAATTCTTTTAAATCATAGTCAGGACTCACTTCATTATATTACAATGTCTAGATTTTTATTACTTAATCAACAAGTAACTGTTGAACTATGCACACACACACACACACACACACACACACACACATATGCATTTAGTTCAGTCTTTCCATGCAGACACTTAGTAAGAATGACAGAAAATTTTCACTTAGATATGTTTGTCTTCTTTACTATGTGACTCTTTATAAAAGAAAATGAGGTCAATGGTCTGAGGCTTTGAAATGGTGCAGAGTGGCAGCTTCCGGCATGGTTAAAAAAGAACTGCCTGATGATTGAACCATCCGGATATAAAGTGGGCTACCTCTGAAGAGTAGGTGAGTTCCTTACTTCCAAGGTCTTCTGTAAGAGACTTAAAAAAAAATTTTCGAAAGACTAAGTATTCTGATGTACATAATTACCAATTATGATTCTAAGAATCAAGAATGAAGCATGCTTCCTATTTCTCAACAGGGAAAATCAATGACTCATGATACAGAATGAGGCATGCATTGTTGGAAATGGTCAATGTGGGGATTGTTTTGTTTGACTGCATATTTGTTACAGTGATTTTTTTTTCCTTTTTTCCTTTCCTGCCAATTTAAAAAGTAGAAAATATAATCAATCAAAACTAAAAAAAAAAAAAAAGAGGCTAGATGACCACTTGTCAGGGATATTATAGTGGCAAGTCCAATTCACATATGGGTGAGATTAACTAGCCTTTTATGTGTCCTCCCAATTCTGAGAAGGTGAGATTAGAGACATTCACCACTGCCCCAGTCTAAAAACAGCAACCAATTAGGAGCCAAGTTTTCTTCCAGGCCTTATTTATTTTATTCTCTTTCCCAAGCAGAAAAATAATGTCTCTAATAACTATGCCTGCCATTAACTAATGGCAAGCCCAGTGACTAATTATACTAGAGTCTGGTGAGCAAAGAAATGAATTGTCCTTGTAAAGCTTGGTTCCCAAGGATTTTTGGAGAACAAAAAGCTGTGGATTTTTTATAAAGGGAGGAAGAAAAGAAGAAAGGAATGGGAATGAGAAAAAAAGAAGGAAAGAAAAGATAAAGGAAGGAAAACAGAAAAGGATCAGACTAGTCAGTTATAGAATATTTTCTTTAGTTATCTCTAGTTTTAAGAGTACTTTTCTCATGATGCTCAAGGGAAATGAGGGTCGTGTTGATGGTGGCAATAATGTTGGCCCCAATTTACAGTTAAGAAAACTGGTTCCAAGAGAAGTGAAAAGTAGGGTAATAAAGGGAGAGACCAGGTGATCTGAATTTAGGAGCACTGGGTTCAAGGTTCAAGGATTCAGCTCTGAATCTTGCTAGCTGTGTGATTTTATGCAAGTTTCTCTGTTTCTTCTAAACCAGTAAAATGATTGATTTGGCCAAGATGGCCTCTGCAGTCTTTTGTAGAGCTAAGATCACTCTGGATATACAATTCAGATGTGTTCTCACTGAGCCTTGACCACAGTTCTTTTGAATCATGGTCAGGACTCGCTTCACTATATTACAATCTTTATTACTTAATCAACAAGTAACTGTTGAACAATATATATGCATTCAGTTCAGTCTTTTTATGTAGGTACTTTACTTAGTAAGAGTGACAGAAAATTTTCACTTAAATATGTTTGTCTCTTTTACCATGTGACTCTGTATAAAAGAAAATGAGGTCAAATAGAAGAATTGGCTTCTCTAGAACTAGATGTTTATAGACAAACCTGGCTGTAATTCCATGTGTATATTCACCAACTCATACTGAAGTTCAGAGAGGGAAAAGATTACGTAAGGATCCAATCTTTCATTTTATGAATGAAAAAAAGTTGAATTTTAGGAAGAGAAAATGCCTTGCTTGTGGCCATAGTGTTAATAAATTGATTTCAGAACATGATCTTGAAAAAAGGACCTTTGAGATCTTCTGTTCAAGCCCCCTTGTTTTATAGACTCAGAAATTGAATGCCAAAGATTACTCACAGTCACACAGATAACAATTTGGATTGAGGTTTCTAAATTATTTCACTTAAAGTTTAACTTTTTTGCCTTTACTCCCAAAGTCCCAAGCACTATCCAACTTCAGTTACTAGCTACTAGTTAAATTCCAGAAAAAAGAACAACTGATGTAAATGTTTATTTGGGGGCAGCGAGGTGGTGCAGTGGGGAGAGCACCAGCCTTAAAGTTAGGAGGACCTGAGTTCAAACCTAGTCTCAGACACAATACTTTCTAGCTGTGTGACCCTGGTCAACTCACTTAACCCCAATTGCCTCAGCAATAAATAGATAAATAAATGTATATTCGATTTTTATAATTTAACACCCAACTCTGAGCCCAACTTTGATCTCTAGAGAGCTGATGGGTACTATTTTCAGGATTCTAGGGATTAGCTATTGGTATGTGTCCTCCTAAAAATAGCTCATCAGCCCTTCCTGGTTGGATTCACATTAGACATTAGGTAGTAGTAATAATAATAATAAAACATAGTAGCTAATTTTTTATATTACTTTAAAGCTTGTGAAACAATTATATATGTAAATTCATTACTCAAAGCAACCCTTTGAAGTAGATATTATCTTTTTTTAATAGATTAGAAAACTGAGAAAGATATGTTAAATGATTTTTCCCAGGGACACATAGCTATTTACTATCTGAAGCAGGATTCATTTTCAGCTCATCCCAAATATAAGTTGAGTACTCTTATCCACCACACCACTGAGTTGCTGTAATGCTGGAGAAACTGAAGCAATGTAGAGATGAGAGAGTTTTTATTATTTTATTTGAAAGAGAAAGATTGTGCTACCAGGGGGTAGACTGGGGCAGGGGCGGAGTCAGAGCACTAAGAGCACAAATGGACTATCAATCCGGTTCTGATAGGGTGAGAGGAGGCATTGGATATTCTGATAAGTTGGGATAAAGAAGAACAATGTCAGAATGGGGGGAGGCACAGGACATTCTGATAATCAGGGAAGGGTCAAGGTATCTAAGAAGGTCATTCTCCTTATCTGGATCATGATGATTGGTGGTGGTGGTGGTGGTGGGGGGGTATTGTTGCAGGATTGAGCAGAAAAAAATAGGAACTGAAGCAGAGCAATTGAGGGAGACTGAGGCAGGACAATTTAGGGAAACTGAGTCAGGACAATAAAAGGGAACTGTGGCACAACATTACTATCCAGTAATGGATACTATCCAGTAGACTCAATTATTTAGCAGAGACATTTGCTCAAAGAGCAAAGTTAATAGTAAGTAAATATTTATTAAGCACCTACTATTTGCCAGATATAATGTATTTTCCCCAATGATATATATGTATGTGTATGTGTATATGTATATATATACACACACAGGATACAGAAGAGGAAGAATGGAAATGACATCATTAAATTATAGTGAAACACACATGTAAGAAAAATACAAGACTAAAACCTGTCTCAGCTCTGGAAATTCTAGGTCTTGATGCACATTTTTCCCCCCTCTGGAAGGTCCTCAGGATGTTTGCTTCAGAATACAAAGTCAATGATGCATGGATTTTTCTACTGTTCATTTGGGCTGTCTTTGCTAGGGCATAACATTCTCCCCTGGATGGATAGCTCAGATCAGTTTCCTTCTTTTGAGATGCAGTGTTAATTGAATGGAGCAATTCACCAACAAGGATCAAGAAGGTCACTGAATGGATATACTGGATACTCATGGTAATTGGTTTCTGCTGGACTCAGAAGACTTAGCTAATGGGCAGAAATAGCCTAATATCACAGGATTGTTGTCATTGCTCTTAAATAGCAGTTGCCAGATCAGCAGGATCAGGTTATTGGGGCACTGGATTCTTCTCAGGATTTAGTGCCAATGCTGTTAGGGGGATCCAATAGTTTTGCTCTCTCGTGGGCAACTTAAGTCTTCTACCATCAGCCACTGACTTAGCTAGGTAATACTGTCATGTTGTCATGTGTTACAGTATTTGTATCTGCTATAATACTGTAGCACTATAGTACTATTTCAGCTAGGTCAATGACCCTTAGATTATGATCAGCACAAGCCTCTTCCCTTCAGTTCCCTCAGAGCTTCAGTTCAGAGGCTTTTACCTGCAGGCAGGGAATGAGAATAGTGATTCTCCCTGTTTGAACAATCTTTCCTACTAAAAAAGACCTTCATGATCAGATATTATTGATCATGCAATGGCTTTTGACCAAATTTACCTGGAGCATAGAAGTGAGGGGGGAAAGGGATACTAGATATATAATTACATACATGTGTGTGTGCTTATACACACATATGAACATACACACACACACACAGGCACACACACTTAAATATTTCAAATTAATATGAAATCTTGTTCCCCTTAATTGGTTCATTTTCTTATACTATTTTGAAGATCTATAGATAAATGGGAACAAACAAAGGGATGAAGTCAGTCTGTTCTAAGCAGGCAAGTTTATGTTCTCCTGGGTCTCTTTATAAGTCATTGAGCTTTTCAAGCCTTAGACTTCCTAGGGTGGAGGAAGTCTATTTTGCATCTGAAGGTCTTTTCTTTTACATTTCAATGTTTCTTTCTTTTAACTGTTCCAGACCTACACTTTTTTTTAAAAACTGAAGTTTCTCTAGATGCCTTCTTTTTACATTTAAAATAACCTTGTTTATATCAGTTATTTTTTTATCAGACCTCCATTTCTCAACATCTCCCCCATCCTAGAATGCCATTCTTTATTGAACAACAACAAAGAAGGGAAAGAAGTTTTATTAAACTGACAAACAAACAAAAAAAATAGCAGTATATGCATCATTCCACATCCATAGTTCCCCATGTCTTCCAAAAAGAAATAAAGTGGGAGAGGTACCAT
This sequence comes from Antechinus flavipes, assembly GCF_016432865.1. Classification (NCBI taxonomy): domain Eukaryota; kingdom Metazoa; phylum Chordata; class Mammalia; order Dasyuromorphia; family Dasyuridae; genus Antechinus; species Antechinus flavipes. The sequence continues at coordinate 648,803,153 of NC_067399.1, read as the reverse complement.
TTTCCATATTTTTGTGGGGGCAAACATTGTTTGCATAATTTTGAAACATTCAGTTTTGATTGCTTTGATTATGGCCTTTTAATTTATATTGCTATAGGTATTGTGTATATTGTTTTCTTGGTTCTAACTTCAATTTGTTTCTTTAAATATGTCTTCTTATGCTTTTCTAATAAATATTAAAAAAAAACAACAGTAATTATTGTAACAGTGTAGACAGAACAATTTTTACAATTTCATAATTTCAGAGAAATTCCTTTAACTTATCTCTTCTTATAGGAAAAAGAGGACATTAACTGTTGTAAAGTTATAGATAGATATACTACTGAACTTATATTCAGGGACTATATTAATTTTTAAAGGATTTTACTTTGCCTGGATATCTCTTCTTTTCAAAGGCTTTCACCCAGCATAAAAGATCTGGGAGACCTAATTTATCTGGATCTTTGCACTTACCCAGAAGATTTGGAGGGCGAGAAAAGGAACAAGCATTTATTAAGTATTATTATGTGCCAGACACTATGTGTGATAAGTGTTTTACAAATATAATTTACTTCAGTATCTACTATCCCAGCCTCAATTACCAAGAAAAAAGGGTAGTGATTACCTTCACTTGTAAGCACATGTATTCTCAAAGCTCAAAAAAGAGACAATTTTATCTCCAAGTAAAGGGAAATAAATGGAACTATTATCAGAATCCCTTAAAACAAATAACCAACCATGAACAATGCTTTCTCTAGATACCTGCATGGTCTCAATCATTTACAGCACGGCCCAATGTACAATTCTGGTGGGACACCCCAAGTCATCTTCTTCCATATTAATACTCCCCCTATGGGTCCACTGTCAAGCTCCATGGCATTGGTCTTTTCCAGAAACTGACATTCTCAGTAGGTATTACTGATCTCTATTCCCCATTGCTAATCTTGTTTAGTCTTTCAAAATCTGCTCAGCTTGGGCATGAAGTGATCATTCAGTGTCCCTTGCTCTGTCTAAAGTAGTTCTATGCTTCTTTGATCATGCTCCTCAGTCTCTAGCAGACTGAGCTCATACCCTCTCCTAAGGGAGCAGCTCTCTGACACGAGGTCTAACTAACAGACATACCATCACTGTCTCATATGCGAGTAGAGCAGAAAATGTGTTTCTGGGGCAGAGTTTGTTTACTTTCTGAAGTCTTATTTGCAGCCCCAGAAGTCGAAAATTTCATCTCACTTTGGACCTTAGTCCTAGGTCTCCCTCCTCAATTTTTCAAAGTTTCATAATGAATTAGCAAGATACCAGTTACATCTCATCTCTTTCAAACTATGGGTAGTAGGTCTTCTGCTCTTGTTAGGACTTAATATCAGATCGAATTGAGGTTACCTTTCTCTTACTCTTGTTTTATTGTGCTGTGTCCCTTTCTCATACTTCTAGGAATCTGAGTGAAGTAATTAATTTTGTCTAGGGATGTTTCCCCCTCAGGCTGCAGAGAGTACTGGGCTGGAAGTGAAGGATAATGCATTCACATTTTATTTATGACACTCACTGGGTATATGACCCTAGTTAAATCCCTTAACCTCAAGCAATACTCTAGGACTTTTCTACACAATTTCTTTTGTATGTGTTATGTTGGTGGAAGGAATATTCATATTGAGAATTTACTGCACCAACAAAATCACACCTCCATTTTCTGTTTGCTATTTACTTTTCTTTGAGATATTTTTGTACAAGAAAAAATGTTTTTGATCCCAGTAATGCTTGGGCCCTCACTGCTTCAACATTAATATACCCAATAAAAGAATCTATCTTTGCTTAAGTATACTAGTACTAGAAACTTAATTCTGATGGTTCATCCTCATGCAGCTTCTACTTTCTAAATATAATAGAATATTGAGAATGAACTGATTCTCACACTTTTTCAACCCCAAAGTCGACCTAGTCCAAGATTCAGCCCTACAACATATCATAGTATTGTTTTAGAAAAAACTTTACTGATTTCTTTGACAAAAATACTATAGGTTCAGCATATGACCCAAACATTCAGGATTTCCTTAGCAATACATTTCGACTTTGATCAATTAACTAGCATCAATTAAGGAATTACTATGTGCTAAATATACTTTATCTGTGCACCATACTAAATGCCTTTATCCATGAATTTGTCAAACATTAAATTCATATATTTATAGATTTCTTTATCTAAATTCAAATAATCTCATGTCAATTTATAGTCTTTTAGTGGTAATGAGGAATATGAATGAATTAAAGAAATGAAAGGAAGAAAGAGAGAATGGAAAAAAGGAAAGAGGGAGGGAAGGAAGAAAGGAAGGAAGAAAGGAATAGAAAAAAGATATAAAGAAAAAAATAAAATAGATTAAGGAAAGAGAGAGAAAGAAAAAATATTTGAGTCCCTGCTATATGCCAGTGTACCAGGTGCTATAGACACAAAGTCAAAAGTGAGATAGTCCTGATCCTTAGCCCTGAATACCTTGGCAAAGTGAGTAGAATTATAGCCTGGAGCCAAAAAGACTTGAATTCGAATGTGACCTGAAATACTTACTATCTGTGTGACCCTGTTCAAATTACTTAAGTCCTATTTGTCTCAGTTTCTTCATCTGTAAAATCGGTAATAGCATCTACCTTCTAAAGTTATCATGAGCATCAAACATGATATTTCTAAAGTACTAAGCCCAGTGCCTGGCACATAAGACATAACTATATAAATATTAATCATTATTAATAATAGGAGTGAGACCCACTCTATTAAAAGAGTTTTGGTCTATGCAGATACAGGGAATGTGAAGACAGATTTAGGATAGTTAAACATTATATACTTTTAGAAAGCAATAGTGATATTGGTGTGATTAGGATTTGCAGAGCAAGAAGTGGAAAACGGAGACAAGTTGTGGAAAGCAGATATCAAGATCCCAAGATAAGGTCTCATTTCCTGGGGGATGATTGCATGGGATTTGAAGAATGACCCAGGGCTGGCTAGTTATATTGAGCCAGATGAATTTGTGCTCACCTACCATTCTGAAGTGTTAAATAGCTCAACACTGGGGCAGAATTCCATAAAAAATATTAGCCATTGTATAAAATAGAAGAATATTTTATTGTCCTTAACCTTATTTCTTTCAGAAACCTAGGAATGATCCCCTGTAATAGCATCCCAGGATATCACGAAGAAATCTGTATTATTCTTACATACAGCATCCAAGAATCCAGACTTTGATCTTATTTCTTCTTGTCTGTCATCTTTCTTGAAGAGAGATAGCTTTAGAATCTTCCATTTTGTTCAAGCTTCTCTATACCTTCAAATCTTTTAATTCTATTTTTTCCCTCTGTTTTAGTCTTCCTTTGTTGAAGTGCATTACCAAGTCTTAACACAACATTTATGGAGCAGGTATGCACTAGGTCTAAGCGCAAGGTGACAACACTAGTTTCTGTTTAGTCTATAACACTTTTTTTGATACCTCAAGCTTCTTGTTGATGATGATGATGGTATAGGCCTTTGTGAGAAACTGTGTGCTGCCTTCTGGGCTTCTCATCATTGAGTTTATAAAACTTTTGCTTTCATTGGATTATCTTGCCTTTGACCATATTGAAACACGTTTGCCACTTTTATATCTACTCACATGGTTCTGCTGCAAAGATCCCTGTGATCTCCTCTCATCCCAGCAACTCCTCAAAACATCAGGTGGGGGTAGGGATTAACATGATGATGAGGAGTATAAGGATGGTGTTAAATAATTCGAATTAAAGGACCAAGGTTCTCATGTATCCAACAGCTTATAATACATGTAACTTTTCAGGCCCTCCATTTCCTTCTCTGTAGAAGGACATGACATGACAACTTTTCAGGTTTCTGCCAGAATTAACTTTTAATCACTCCATGATCTTCATAACATGCAGAAGCCATCATGTAAACTCATGAGAGCTATAAACCACACGGCCTCTTAAGATACTTTCCAACTTTATATCAAAAATCTAAGAAGGAAATTTGGCTTTGTTCCTGTCCAGGAAAACTGGGTGTCATTTCCATGCTGACAGATATCAAACATTTCATAACTGAGCAATTTCTTGGACAGTTTTGGAAAAGGCAGAAGTAGCAGGGAAATATTCATAGTATCCTGGCACTGGTTAGATTCAGAAGAGAAATAATAGAATACTATAGCTAGAAGGGACTTTAGAGATCCAACTCTCTCTCTTTTTTTTTTTTTTCCATAGGCCTAGAGAGGAGAATTGGGCTGATTTAATATAGCTTCAATAAATGCAAAGTCAAAATTCAAATGTAGGTCTTTTGTCTCCAGATTAAATGCCCTTATCTGTCATTATGCCATGATATTAAAGTGATGTAGGAAAATACATCCTGAATTTGGAATCAGGATCAGGGTTCAAATTTCAGTCCTGCAATTTCGTAGCTTCCTTTCTCTCTCTCAGCCTCAGTTTCCTTACCTGTTAAATGAATATTTTAGAACGATTGTCTCTCTGGTCCCAGGTGTCTCTAACTTTTCATCAATGCCTAATCTAGATAATATGTAGAGTTCAGTTTTCTGTCTGAATTTTGTGTGTGTGTGTGTGTGTGTGTGTGTCCACAGTGTACTCGTCTCTGTGTGATAGCAATGCTATTTCAGATTAAGACTGGATTTTATCTAAGATTTACAATCTGTTTATCTTCTGGGGAACAGGGAGAATTAAGTTAGATAATTCTTCCCAAATGCTACTGCCTTGCCAGTGTGAATCTGGTGGGCAATCAGCGTTCAATCAGTATGATGTTCACCTCTGGACTCCTGCTGCCTCTTCTCCTTTTTGCCCTGCCATTCTCTGCAGTTCTTTGACAGGTGGTTGAATACTAAAAAGTTCTGGACTTCCACATCCCTGTAGATTCCCCAGGTGAGCTAGAACCCAGAACTTTCCTTCAGATGGATTATACCATTGATTATGCCATATCACCCCTCATTGTATTGTAGGTTAAATGTTGCCTGTTAAGTATAAGACATTGGCATTTATCTTGGGGATCTTTTGGGACTGGCTCTCTAAACAACGTACGTCTGACATTTGAAGACTGCGATGTGGTAATCCACCTATGAAAAATGTCTCGCAAAGGTGATCATAGAATTTTGAACTAGAAAGAATCATCGAAATTCTCCCATCTAAGCCTTTTATTTCACAGTCAAGGCAACTGACAGAGAGGTTCAGCAAGTGCCCCAAGATCACACAGAAAGTAAGGTACAGAACTGGGATTTGACTCTTAATATTCTTTTCACTGCTTTTGTTTTCCTGGGGTCTCTTCTTAAACAATGCTAAGAAAGGATTAAAAAAAATCGTTTTTCTTTCTTGGCCACGGAGATTTGTTCGTTTCACATTGCAGTGCACACAGGCACACACACGTTCACAGACTTATGTATATATACATTTGTGCAGAGAATTGTTGGAAAAGAAACCGTCCAGAATGCTCAGTGATGCAAATAGATGGCCTTTTTCTTTAGGGTGCTGTGTGTGTGTGTGTGTGTGTGTGTGTGTGTGTGTGTGTGTGAACACTCCCTTCATTGTCCCCTGCCGGGGCACTGTTAGGGGCAAGGAGGGGGGAGGGGAGCAGCCCCCGTGTGCCAGGCTGAGCAAGTCTGTGTGGGAGTGCTCCCTTTCTCCACTGGGTGGTCGGAAGGGCTGTGTGAGCTAAAAGGAAGCCATTTTAGCACATCTGCAGAATGCACCTTATCAATATAATGGTGACTGTCAAAACACTCAGCAGGAGAGCAGGTGTTTTTCCTCTTAAAATGTTAAGAAACAAGTCACAGACATCTCCTGTGAGCTAAGCTGGGCCTGGGGCTTTATGTGCGAGGGGGTGGGATGTGTCCTCCCTGCTGCTGCCTCAAGGGTGTGCCCCGTGCCTAGAGGGAGGAGGGTGCCAGTCTGACTCATTCATCCCTAATCAGAGAAGGTGCCCTGGGATCCTGCCCAGGAGAGGTCGGCAGGAACCAGGGGTGGGGGTGGGGGGGAACTGTACGGGCAGTGTCAGTCATGGGAAAACCTGTTGGGGAAGTGAAAGTGATGTGGGGGTGGGCTATGCTGGGGGAGGGGAGATCAGGGGGCAGCTTTTGCTGGAAATGATGTCAGTGACAGAAGGGAGATGGGTTTGTCATAGATCGATAGAAGCATAGACTGCCAGAGAAAAAGGGAATGGGATGTCATTTACTCCAGCTCCCAATTTTATAGATGATGGCATTCAGCCTTCTGTAAAAGGCTGCCCCCATAGGACCACTGGTCCCCTGTGCTATGAGATTACCTCTAATTATGTATGTATGTATGTATGTATGTAGACATAGATATGTGTGCAAAGAGATCAATAGGCATATCTACAATACATATCATTACATATATGTGGAGAGCTGAGGTACATATACATACATGTGTCATGTATGTAGGTATATATACACATATATATGTATCTCTATATCTATCTGTCTCTCTCTAGATATAGGTAATTAGTTATTGATATATTTATTGCATCCCCAATTAAAATATGAGCTCTTTGAAAACTCTTTCCTTTTTCCTTCTTCTCTCCCTCTTTCCCTCTTTTCCTCTTTCCCTCCCTCCTTCCCTCCCTTCTTTCCTTCCTTCCTCCCTTCCTTTTCTCCTTCTTTCCTTCCTCCCTTCTTTCTTTCCTTCCTTCCTTTCTTCTTTCCTTCATTCTTTCTTTCCTTCCTTCTTTACTCCCTTTTTTCTTCCTTCCTTCTTCAAAACTTACAGCTATGCTTTATTAACCAATTTTTTTAGATTATATATTTTTTGTATTTTGAATTTAGAACATTTTACAAAATTTTAATGTGCTTGTACATTCTTTTTTATTATAGCTTTTTTTTTATTTACAAGGTATATGCATGGGTAATTTTTCAGCATTGACCCTTGCAAAACCTTCTGTTCCAATGTTTCCCCTCTTTCCCTCCACCCTCTCCCCTAGATGGCAATTAGACCAATACATGATTAACCAATTATCTTACTAAAACCTAATTTAGTGAATGACAAAGGCTGGATTTGAAACAATACCTTCTGACATTAATTTGAAGTCCTTGTATATTACATTATACTTTCCTCTCTGTATATATAATATCATTTCTATGTGCCTGAGATTAGCTATTTAATGGCACAGTGCCATTAAAGTGGCTAAAGTACCAGGCTTAGAGAATAAGAGATCTGAATTCAAATCTGACCTCAAACACTTACCAGATAATAAGAACAACAGGAAAAAAAAAAAACAACAAAACAAAACAAAACCAAAAAAAAAAAAACATCATTCTAAGATATCTGTATTTTGCAAGCCAGGTGCCTAATGGCCAGAAAGAAGTGATATAAAGGTATTTTTGTAACCAGGGTTATCACTAACTATACTTGACTCCAACTCTTAAGGTTCCTAATGGAAAAGAAAAATTAGGGAAACCATTCTCTGGGTGCCGAGTCCCTAAGGAGGATTCTAACTTCTCATTTAAACTAATTGTTCTTGCTATCTAGATGTTATATATTGTTTCTACCTTGTTGATAGTTTGCAGATGCTATCCAATATCCTGTAAACTGAGCATCTTTGGGGAAAGACCTGGTTAACCCGCACTAGATATGACTCTATCTAAAGGAGAACTAGACCCATGGATCACTTGGAGAATGGAATAGTCCTCATAGAGGGGAAAGCTTAGAGTTGACACAAAGTCTTCATCATGCATTTGGCTGGAGGGAGGGGAACCTAAATCCCAATATGTTCCCCTTCTTTCCTTCTCTGCATTGTGTTATTTCTTCGTTATTTCATCACTTTTCATTACATTTCCCCGTAGTCTTCTCCCTCATAGTCTAACTCCTTTTCTCTGAGTGAAAACCCACTCTACAGCTAAATTTGTCAAGTACTCCTTTTCTCTAGTTGGATTAGTCACACTGCTCTCTGCTCCACCCCCACCTCTCTTTACCCATGATGTTCTCCTTTCATTACTACCCACAAAAATCCTACCTATCCTTCAAGATTCAGCTCAAATGGCACCTCTTTTGTGAAAGCACTGTCAAACTAAATGAATAGAACAAGAGAGCACCAACTTAGCAGTAACACCTTCCTTCTCAAAGACCCAGTATGAGGTGCCAAAGAAGCAGCTATGCTAGCTGCCACTATTCATTGAAATGTTCAGTGAATCATCACAAGTTCATAGGGTAGCACAATGGGACCATATTGAGTCATCCCTCTAATTTTACAAATGAGGAAACTGAGACTCAAATTAAGTGATCTACTTAAGAGCAAGTAGCTAAGTGACAGAGACGGATTTGAACCTAAACCCTTTGTCTTGAGACCCCACATCCTCTTGCTTGTGCTAAAGGACCTCTACTTTCTGAGAAAGCAAAGTAAACAGAGCCCAGATAGAAACACGAAGGAAAGCTTTGTGGTTGCCACCATTCCCCATGATAGATTCTGAGGATCAAAGATTTGTCCAGTTATGCTTAGAGACTTGTGGAGTATCAGACTTAAGAAATAAAGAACTGGGCCTATTTGGCTAACGTAGATCCATTCTGGCTTCCATTCCCAACCAGCTGATAGTATAGAAGGCTCGTACTTCTACTGAGCCCTTAAGTCAGTATAGCACTATAGACAGTGAGCTTCAATTGAGCAGAAAACAATAATCCATCCAAGTTTTCAAATGATAGCAACTGACATTTATATAATACTTCACACCCATCAGGCACTTTAGTTACCTTACTTCATTTGATCGTTACTATTTCAGCCCAGCTTTATAGATGAGAAAACTGAGTCTGAGTACTGTAAGCTTACTTTGGAGTCAGGGGATTTGGATTCAAATCTAAACTCTGGCTCTTACTACTTAGTCAACCTTAGGCAAGTCCCTTAGCCTCAATTTCTTCACTTAAAAATAAGAATTCATAAAATAATTAGACTAAATGGTGTCTGAGTTCCTTCCTGATTCTAGGGTTATGAGCCCCTGAAGTAGTGAATGTGATATTCAATTAAATGACTTACCCATAGGTGTGTGGCTAAAAAGTAGCAATCAAGATAGGAGCCCAAGCTTAGCTGCATAGCGGATAAGGTACTAAACAGAGAGTCAGAAAGACTGGATTGCAAATCCAGCATCAGAGATTTACTAGCTATTTGAATAAGACTCTTTTTTTTAAAAAATAACTTTTTATTGACAGAATCCATGCCAGGGTAATTTTTTACAGCATTATCTCTTACATTCACTTCTGTTCCGATTTTTCCCCTCCCTCCCTCCACCCCCTTCCCCAGATGGCAAGCAGTCCTTTACATGTTAAATAGGTCACAGTATATCCTATATATGTGTGCAGAACCGGACAGTTTTCTTGTTGCACAGGGAGAATTGGATCCAGAAGGTATAAATAAGCCGGGAAGAAAAACAAACATGCAAGCAGTTTATATTCATTTCCCAGTGTTCTTTCTTTGGGTGTAGCTGCTTCTGTCCATCCTTGATCAATTGGAACTGAATTAGCTCTCTTTATCGAAGAGATCCACTTCCATCAGAATACATCCTCAAACAGTATCGTTGTTGAGGTATATAATGATCTCCTGGTTCTGCTCATTTCACTTAGCATCAGTTCATATAAATCTCACCAGTCCTCTCTGTATTCATCCTGCTGGTCTGAATAAGTCTCTTAACCTCTATTTGTCTCAGTTTCTTCAATTGTAAAATGAGCATGCTAATGAGCAAGCTCAGAGGCTTGTTAGGGTGATCAAATGAGATTATATTTATAAAGCACTTAGCACAGTGTATATATAGCATGCATTTAATAAAATCTTATTCCTTCCCTCCCCTCCCCTCCCCTTTCTTTCCTTCCCCTCTATTTCCATTCCCTCCTTTTCCCTCCCTTCGCCTCCCCTTCACTTTTCCTTTTCTTTACTTCCACTTTCTTCCCTTCCCTTCCTTTCCTTTCCCTCTCCCTGATCCTTTCTTATCATCTTCCTTCCTTTCCACTTTTCTTTCTGACTCTGATAAGTATTCTTTCTGTGATGCTACCTGGTGTCTTTTATAGTATATCTAACTTGTGGGTATAGTAGAAGTAAATGCTGGAATTTTCCTGTTCATAGTTTGAACTCTAGGAGAAACTAATGATTTAAGAGAGGATTAAAAAAAGAATGGTTGAAGAGAGGGGAAGGAAAAATAGAAATAACAGGATGAGCCAACTGGGCAACATGGCAGCCAAAAATAAACACAGTTGTTAATTAGCTGCATTAATAAGTACATTGAGGGAGATTGAGGAAGGGAGGAGATAATCCATGTGTCTATTGCCCTGATAAGACCAAATCTGGTTTATTACTTACAGGTTTAGCATTTGAGAAAGGTCATTGAAAATCTGGTCTAGGGCCAGAAGACAATAACAGGCATGATGAAGGAAATGGAGACCATGTCCTATAAACATCTATTGAAAAAAATGAGGAATTTTCTTTGAGGAAATTAGTTGTAGAGGAATTTGATAGAGACAAAGAAAGGCTTAATTGGAAATTTATAGCTATCCTCAAGTGTCTGAGGGATTGTCAGGAAGAGGCATTAGACTATTTCAGCTTAATTCCAGAGCTGGGAAGAATGGGAGGGAGTCAAAGAGAGGCAAATTCCCTGCCAACACAGGAGTGTGTGTGTGTGTATGTGAATGTGAATTTCTTCATAATTAAAGCTAACAAAAGTAAGATGATGTGCCTCAGGCAGTAGTGAGTTTCCTTAATCAAGAAAAAGAATGAATGTCCACTTATGGTAGTCCTGTTCAAGGGGTTAAGCTGTCTATATAAGTTGCATGATAAGGCTTCAGGAGTTACTTCTACTGCCAAGATTCTGGGGAAACACTGCAGTGCAGCATACAAGCCTAGTTAACAAGAAGGACAATGCAGAGGAACACATCGTTCTACAATTTTGCAACAGTAAGTTTCTCCCAAGCCAGGAAAGTCTTGTAGACTCATACACACATGCACACACACACACACACACACACACACCCTGTATTAACACATACACATCTGAGATGCTCCATTTCTTATCTCCTCAGGGTTTGCCCATCAGAACACAGACACTTTCGATAAAGTTATAGTTTTGTCATTTTTGAATAAGATGTAAATACACAACAGCTGAGAGTTTCCCTGACCTGCTTTGAGAAACATGCGAAGGAAGGAAGTGTTTTGGTCCAGGAGCTGAGCCTTAGAAATTCCTCATCCATTTCCCATGGCTGTATTATGCTGATTTATCCTGGCAATGTTTCTCCTCCATTGGAGACAGCAGGGAGATGCATATTTATATGTTTCCAGCCATCAGCCAGAGATCTCAGATTCTCCTGTCCTTGGTGTCGCTTTAATTAACACAGTCCTGTGTGCTTGGTGACAAAATTGGGTTGCAGGGTGGCAGGCGTTTAAAGCTCAGAAGGGAGGGACGTTATTTCTGTGAGCCAGTTTTTCTTCATGGTCTCTATTGCTAACTTTGGCAATCCATTAATAATCTCTTTGTTGGGGGGAGGGCTACTGGAAGCAGGGGAATGGGTGGAAATTAGGCCAGCAAATCCATCTTAAACCACATCTGCATAAGTAATAGTGGTAGTTTGTTACATTGATATTAAGCCTGAGGATGAGCCCCCCGCCAGATGTGATCGGTCCAGACTCAGTGATGCTCGTGCCAACTTTATGATATGTTTGATTTAGGTAAAGAGAATTGAACCTTCTGGGACTGGACTGTTATTAAACACCATCTGCACTTTTCACTTTAATTAATATTGTAAGAATTAAAATCCCTTGCTTTCACTGGCACATTAACCCTTAAGCTTGAGGAAAGATGAGCAGAAGTGTTAAGTTCCCATAGGCATATCAAATTCAACATGTCTAAAACAGGATTCATTAACTTTTCCCCTAAACCCATCCTCTTCAAATTCTTTATTACCATTTAGGCTACTGTTGTTGTTTAGTTGATTACTTGCATCTCACTCTTAGTGACTCCCAATTTATTTTTTCTTGGCAAAGATAATGGAGTAGTTTACCATTTCCTTCTGCAGCTCATTTTACAAATGAGAAAATTGAGGCAAATAAAGTGAAGTGACTTACCCAGTGTCACATAGCTAAAAGATATGTCTTTTCACATTTGAATCCAAGTCCTCCTGACCCCAAAGCCAGTACTTTATTCACTATGTTGCCCTATCTGGGCTACCACCATCCTTTTTTTTTTTTTTTTTCCAATCAGATTTACAGTTTCAGTGTCATTTTCCTCTCTTCACTCATATCTAGTCAGTTGCCAAATCTTAGACTTCCTTTCTCCAAAAAAATCTCTCTTATATGTTCCTTCATGTTATCACCCTAGTTCGGGCTCTTGTCATCTTTTTCACGGACTATTACAATAATTTACTAATTGTTTTACCTGCTTCAAGTTTCTAATCCATCATTCATTCAGCCAGTCATTTCACTACCATCACCTACCCCGCTTCAATTCAATAAATTTCAGTGGTTCTTTTTCTCTCCAGAACTAAATAGAAAATATTTTATTTAATATTTAAATTCCTTCACAACTTGACTTTTTTCTCATTATACAGTCTTCTTAGACCTTGGCTAGATTGATCTACCTGCTGATCTTCACATAAGACACATAATTCCCTCTCTGGGTCTCTTGGTACTAACTGTCCCTTTTGCCTGGGAAGTTTGCCCTCCTACATTTTACCTCTTGAAATCACTGACTTCCTTTAAGAACTACCTTAAATTTTACCAGCCAGAGGTGGCTTTTCCTGGCTTCCTGGCTAATTGCCTTCAAATGTTAACTCTTATCCACTTCATATGTGCTGTATTGTCTGTTTAATATACATGTTGTCTCCCCCATTAAAATATTAGCTCTTTAGACCAAGGGGCTATGTTTGTGTTGTTTTGGTTTTGGTTTTTACTTTCTTAGTTATCAAAGGAGTGTTTACCTTATAATAAGAAGTTAGTAAATAAATGAGGCAACTAGGTGGTACAGTACACAGAATATGTATCTGAAGATCTGAAGTCAAATCATTCCACAAAAACTTATTAGCTATGTGAGCCTGGGCAAGTCACTTAACTTATATCAACCTCAGCTTCCTCATTGGCAAAATGCAGATAACAACAACATTTAAGTGACAAGATAGTTGCAAAGATCAAATGATGCAATGTAAAAAAAAATACTATAATAGCTATTTTCTTTTTATTAAATGTTAATTAAATGATTGATGGGTCTTATTTATTTTCAAGAAGAATGAATTTATTTACTGGAAAGTTTATCAGCTTCTGGACCTTACTCTTCAAATTTTTTCAGCAAAATTATCTGTTCTTTCATTCTTTCTTCCCAAGTTGGAAGGAGAGCTATCCCTAAATTCTACTAAGGCCTACTCTGATGAAGGTCATTGAAGAGATCCTAATTTGAATAACACTAAGACCTTCCATAGAGCTAGTCCTCTTAGAGCATTTAATCCAATTGGTTATGGCTCTCTGCATACTGGGTAGGCAACTCACTATCCCAGGAATGTACTCCATTCTCACCTTTATATATATATATATATATATTTGCATTTATAACTTCAGATCTTAAAGCACTATCTTCCACGCAAAGTAGGTACTTTAATATAAAGTGGTTTATTGGAATGGAATTAAATTGGATTGAATCAGTTGAGTTTTGACCAATCCTTGTACAGAAGAGGATCTTAAGAAGGCAGGAGTCAGATTTATGATGGAAATGTCTCTCAAACCAGCGATCATCAATACCTATATCTTCTATAAAAGCTATGTAACTCTCTCATATAATATGCAAAGACAGCTAACTGTATAGTGCAATAATAAATGGTAAATGCAATAGAAAGAAGAAATGAAATGTGCTGCGTGAGATCAAAACAAGTTTCAGGGCAGACTTCAGGATAAAGGGCTAAGTTGGATATTAAATTTGACAGGATAGATAGAGAGAAAGAGATAGAGGCAGAAAGAGAAGGGAGAAGGAGAGGAAGAGAAAGAAAAAAAAAACAGGACAGAATAGGGAGAGAATGGGTATAAAGGGCTGAAACTCTTAAAAGGTGCTTGAATCAAACAACCAAACACTTAAGGCTAATTACCTATAGACAATAACTTATTAGCATATGTTTGGAAAAATGGCCCTTCTCACTATTCTGTGCTGGCTGGATCTTTTTTGGTGTATACAGATAATCATAGGAGGGATTAGACGGTGGAGAGAGACAATCCAGACCCACTTTGCAGCAGGACCAGGGGAAGGGAGGTTGGTGGAGAGCTTGTTGCAGTTTTGTCCATCTTCTTCTCTTCTCCCTCTAAAGACCAAGGACTTTTGCTTATCCTGACTCTGGCTGATCCTGAGGCCTCTGAGGAGCTAGCTTGGACTTTACAACTGGGCATGGAAGGAAGGAGATGCAGAGACACACACAGACACAGACACACACTCAGAAAAAACAGAGACACACAGAGAGAGACAAAGACAGAGAGACAAAGACAGAGACAGAGAAAGACAGAGACAGAAAGATAAACAGAAAGACAAAGATAGAGACAAAGACAGAGAGGGAGCTAGAAGAAAATCTTAGGAAACTTCTAATTCAACCCAGTTATTTTAGATTCAAGTTATAATGCAATGAATATATCACTGAACCTGGAGTCAAACAGAGCCTGAGTTCAAATCTGATCTCAGATACTTTTTTGGTGTGATTAAGTCACTTAATCTCTGTCTCAGTTTCCTCTTTTGTAGAATGGAGATAATAATAACACCTACCTTCCAAGGTTGTCACAAAGATCAAATTGTATACTATTTCTAAAGTGCTTTAAAAATGTTAAAGCACCATATAAATATTAATTATTATTGTTTTTATATAAGCACTTGTTAAATACTTGAATACTTAGATCTAAATGCTAATGATACAAATGCATAATGGGATTCCCTCCAGGATCTTAACATTCTCCTGATTGAGGGTGAAATACAACAGGTACAAAGATAAGTTGATATCAAATTTATACAAAACATTTGGGAAGATAGCACTATTAGCTATCCATCCACCCCAAAGAAGTATAGAGTACTAATAACAAGGTGGGGAGGGGGAGGTCTGTGTCTGGAAAGACTTCAGGTAGGAGAGATCACATATATATCATTGAATCTCAGAGATGACATACCAGAGCCTCCTAGTGTATCTGATACATAATAGGTACCTGATAAATATTAATTAATTAATTGGAAGGCAAAAATGTTAAAAATCATTTCATGTCAACCACTGTCCATTTCATGAGTCTTTCTTATCCACCCCTTTTCATTATCCCTACACAAACTCTTCAATAATCTATTGAAATTATCTTTTAGAGTGTCAAGGGGTTCACTATTACAAAAAGCAGCTCATTAAAATTCTGGATATTCTTCTTTCCTCCCTTCCTCCTTCTTTCCTTTCAGGATATTCTAATTTCCCCCTTTCTATCTTCAGATATTTATCTGTGTTTGGATTTGCATGATAACCAAGGAGAGCTGTTTTTGAAAATCACCTAAGACAAAGAGAACTTTTTAGCTTTGCCCTCTCCACCTTGCTAAAACTCAGAGAGTATCAGAGAAGGAGGAGAAAAGCAAGAAGGGAAAAATGGAAGGGTGGATGCATGCAAATTTCTCAGATCTCAAGGGGAGTGTTCTGTCCAAACTTTAAGGGATGGGGGGAACCAACCTCTTCCTAACTCCATGATTGCTAATGGAAAATGACTGGAGTTGGGTATTAAGCAGCAGGGGGATGAACATTTCAACAGAGACCTCATTTTCTTGTAAACACTCTCAGTAATAAATAACAAAGGATCAGGGAGCCAGCAGAAGCAGCCAGGCCTGTCTTTAAATAAAACATGCTTTTGAACATTGCCATGAAATCCTGATTTTTCATTAACTAGGCAGGTAGTTACTTCTTTGGAGTTCTCCATCTCTGGGACTATTGAAAGCTTCTGTTTTCCAGCTATAAAGAAGAGACTTATCTATGGATGGGGTTTTGTTTTTTGGTTCTGGCCTTTCATCCCAGAACCCCATGGAGGGGAAGCTGTACACTTCCAAGAAGTCAGAGGACAGCACAACTATTTGTTCAGCTACATTTGAAGGGAAGCTAATTCACTTTGTTTCATTTGGGTGTTTGTGCTTTGGGCCATGCTGGGTGACTTGAGACAAGCTCCTTCATTGGCTCCTGTTTCCTGGGTGGCGAATCTAACAGAGCTCTCTGTTGACAAAGGTTTGGGTATTTAGAATGACTGGATTTTAATTATTAGATGTTTGTGCTTTGTAAAATCTACCCTACAGTTGTTGTGGGCTCCAGCAGGCATAATGAAATGAAATTTGAATTTTCAAGGAAAACACAGTTTGGATTTTTCAAACAGTAACTTGAAGGGATAGGAAGAACTAAGCAGTATCAGCTTATTAGTCCCAGTGAAAAAAAAAACTCAAGGTATTTCTTTTTATTAAATCTTTTCATTTTCAAAACATATACATGGATAATTTGTCAACATTCACCCTTGTAAAACCTCATGCTCCAAATTTTCTCCCCTTTCCTCTCACCCATTCCCCTAGATGGCAAGTAATCCCATATATGTTAAACATGTGCAATTCTTGAAAGAGGTAATCCATTACCGGTGGGACTGTAAATTGGTTTGACCATTCTAGAAAATAATTGGGAATTATGGAAGAAAAATTACTAGATATGTAATAACTTTGGCCTAGTAATCCCACTGTTGGACCTATATCCCTAAGATATATAAGGTCTCATATATACCAAAATATTTACAATAATTATTTATGTGATAGAAAAAAAAAAAAAAAACAGCAGAGAGGATGCTCATCAGATGGAGAACGGCTGAATATATTGGGGTAGTGGAAAAAATATATTTTAAAACCAATTTTATTTGAAAGTTTTGTTTTTATATCATTTATGTTTCTCTGTGTGTTCTTCCCCCTTTATATCTCTCCAAAGTCAACTCTTGTTTAAAAAAAAAAAAAAAAAAAGGAAAGAAAAACACAAAACTAATCAAATCAATCAATACATTGAAAAACTGGTATTTTTGCCTGTGGACTCCCACTTCTGCAAAGAAGTGGAGGCATGTAATCACATTTATTAGGGGTCATGTTTTACCTTTATAATTTCTCAGCCTCCATTTCTATTGTTTTGTGGTTGAAAATAATATACTATTTCTCTACTATTAGCAACAATTAATAGGAAGAATTTAAGAAAGACTTGTATGAACTCATCCAAAGTGGATTCAGAAAAATAGATAGTAATATACCAACTAATCTCTCAATAAGCATATTTTGAGTATGTGCCAGGATTTGGAGAAATAATTATAAAAAATGAAACAATTCATGCCCTCAAAAAGCATATATGTATATGTATATTGTAGGTATATAAAAAATAATTGGTACTTTAATGCATAAGTAAGAAGATAAGAGAACAATGTTTATTAAGCACCTGCTATGTGCAAGGAATTGAACTAAGTTCAATTTACAAGTTTACAATTTTACAATTTTACAAAGTTTACAAATAACATATCATTTGACCCTCACAACAACTCTTTAAGTAGGTACTCTTATTGTTATTGTTAAGTTGTTTTTCAGTCAAGTCTGACTCTTAGTGACTCATTTGGTGTTTTGTTTTTGGGTTTTTTTTGGCAAAGATATTGAAGTGATTTGCCATTTTCGGAAGTGAGATGTAATGTACTAGGAGATATGATTCCAATTTGGATGAATCATAAATTGTGGAATTGGGACTTGTGTTTAGTAAACCTAGAATGGCAAGTTGAGCCTTGAAGAGTTCAGAAACCAAAAATGACAACATTTTATTAAATTCTAAAAGAAATATAGATCCATTGGTTATTATTGATTAGGACTATAATCAGACTTTCATTACATAACAATTAATATAGTAACAATGTAGAGAAAATATTTGAATGGAGAAAGGCATGAGGCAGGGAACTACCTGTAGTCTAGATGAGAGGAAACAAGATCTTCAACTAGGGTATGTGGAGATTTTAAAAAGGAAGAGATAAATTTGCTAAGGATTATATATGTGAAGTTGAGGGAATTAGGACTTGAAGGTAACAACAAGATTTTTAAAATGGGTGATTTTTTTGAAAAAAAAAATGATGCAGCCTTCAATCAGTAGTATGAAAATTCAGAAGCAGAGTAGGTCTGGGGAGGGGAAGGGACATAATAAATTCTGTTTTGGACACATTAAGTTTGACAGATCTTGTAAGACACAGCTGTTTAGAGATGACCAAGTGGGAATAGATACTATAGAACTAGAGCTCTAGTGAGAATCTAAGGATAGAAAAAGAGATTTGAGAGTCATTTATATAGATCTAATACATAAACCCATGGAAGCGAATGAACTAAAGAAGCTAAAGAGAACCAAGAACTAAGCCTTAGGATGTACCCAAAATGATTTCAGGTATCATTGATATCATTCCTTTTGATATTAAGTTTAATCTGCCCTGTATTTACTTTATAAACACATAGCTATTTATATGTTGTCATTCCCTTTAGGATGTGGATAGGAAACATATTTTTGCCATTCTTTGTATCCCTAGTGCTTAACACAGTGTCCAATATCTCAATCAATGAATTGATCTTTATTGTCTACTATATTCCAGACATAGTGTTGTGTTGGAGATATAAAAAGAGCTAAAATAAAGTCCTCGTCCTCAAGAAGCTTACAATCCAATGAATGTGGATAAATATGTACAAATTGGGCTATATATAGGGTAAATAAGAAATAATTGGCAGAGGGAAGACATTGTAAATTAAGAGGGAATGGTGGGAGGCTTTTAGTAAAAGATGAAATTTTAATTGGTAATTAAATGAATCCATGGAGGTCAGTAGCAAAGGAAGAAGTGCACTGGGACATGGAGGAAGAAGTGCATTGGGACATGGGGGAACAGTGAGAGGAAATGCCCAGAGACAGAGTATCTTGTTCCTGGGACACCTGGGAGTAAGTATGAGGGAGTAAGATATAAGAACACTTTATTAGGTGTTGTTTTCCTATTTGCTTCTTTTTTTTTTTTAAATTCAAAGAATAGAACATGTGGATGGGAGGATTTTAGAGGGGCAATACTGGTAAGTGATTAGAGTGTAAAAAAAGACAACTGAAACTCTTCATATTAAATGAAATTTAAAATAAAAATCACTCCCCAGTGCATAATTCAATCAAATATTGAACAGGTGTATTGCACTTAAAACAGGCTGATATATGGACAGCCTACAATTATAGGTCCTTGGCTCAGGTTTTCACTGACCTCAAAGAAGTCCAGTTATGGAGTTTGAGATGAAATTAATGCAATGAATAACATTTGGCTTCAAAGGACATAAAACATGGGGAACAAATTACCCAGTTCTGTCTGAGTTACAACACTGTGGCTTCAAGCAATCTTATAGCCTTACAGAAATGGCTCAAACATTCTTGTTGAATGGATAAGGAATGCAGTAAGTAGACTCAGACATTTACAGTTTTAGAACAAGAGATATTTCATCAAGGAACAATGGGGCAAGGTGGAGTGTTTTATATATTGGTATATATTGGCAATTACTATCCTTTTTCTACTCACATAGAATTTTGTATTGTCTATCTCCTATGTATTTTTGTGAGAGAAGGAGTTTTATAGGCATTTGCATTTTTAATTTATAGACTAATCAGACTATATATAAGCCCCTGGAAGGCAGGCTTTCTATCATCCAACCTTAGCATTGCCCACTTTATAACTACATCAAAGCTAGCATAGTAATCTATGGATTTTATCACTTAAATTTACTTGATTCATTGAATGACTCAATGAATAAATATCACATTGTTAGATTTTCAGCTGTCGCAAAAGACATCTTCAGCTGACATAATGCTGACCATCTGGACTTTAGAATATCAAAAAACTGAGCTTATCTCTTTCTCTAAACAAATACTCTAACCCTCAGTTTCATCATCCATGAAATAGGCATAATATTTGCTCTGCCAATGTCTCAAAGTTCTTGAAAAAATAAAAGGAAAAATGAGGTATAAAAGAGCTTTTAATATTTAGTTTCCCAAGGGCAGAATAATCATGCCATTGCTTCAAGGGAATTCAATGGAATTCTTTAAAATCTCTCAACATTTTTAGTCTGCTTCACACATTAACTCTTAATTACATTCATATTTATACATATAGTACTGAGTTATATTCATCTGTAAATAGGCTCATATTTGTAAATATTTTCTCGTATATATTCTTGCCTTGACTAATTGCTGCCCACGTGGATATTATCCCTCCTTTTTGTATATAAACTCTCTAATTTCTATCACCCCTCCTACTTCTCCCATGTTTTTTTTTTTTCCATTTCATATTTAACAATTCCAATTTTTTTCTTTGTAATCTTTCCAGGATTCCATTTCTATTGCTTTTATCCTAGTCCAGATTTTTATGAATTCAGGTCTGGGTTCCTACAACCACCTTCTGGCTTAGATGTTAATATTTCTCCCTTAATTCATCTCTGATAGAGAAGCTGTTTTTATGTTGGATTAATGTCAGAGGTCCCAACTTCAACTTACTTACTGCCTGTGTAACCTTAACTTATTCAATTCCCATTTCTTGGGTCACAATTTCTTTGTTTGTAAAATTAGGCATGAATGTGTGTATGAGTGTTTTTGTCTTATGCATGTGTGTACATGCATATACAAGAAGAGAATGAAGATTTAATTTTTTCTATTAATTTTCTTTAACTTTATGGCATATTGTCCAAAGCTTTTTGAAATCAGAGACCATTTATTCCTTGGAAAGTATGTTCCATGGTGTATATTGTACTTTGTTTTCCCATCTATTTGTAAGGAAGGAAGGGTTTTCAAATCTATTTGTCCACAGCCCCAATATCTATATTGACTTATCAGTCTCACATCACCATCTTCCTCCTGGACATTTTGAATTAGATACCATCTAGGCATAGCAAAATGATCATGTTCAAATTAGAACTCATTCTGCCTTCTCCTCCTATCTTCCTCATACAAGAAAATAGCCCTACTCTGTAGCTTTTCCTTATCTATCCTTCAACCCTGAAATGTTTGTGTTTGTTTGTTTGTTTTTTCCTTTTGCATCCTGGCTACCTTAAAAATTTAGACCAAATCCCACTTTGTATAAGAGGCCTTTCTCAGTCCCCTCCCACTGCTTTTAATTTCCCTCTGGATCACCTATTTATACCATATAAATCTTCTATGTACATGGTTCATTTGCATATGTCTCCTCATTTAGAAGTTGAGCAAGGATTCAAAAACTAGTTTTGCTTTTATCTGTATCCCCAGTATCCACAACATACTAAACACTCAATTATTGCTTGTTATTGTTGATGATGATGGTGGTGATTGATGATGATGATGGCAGTGGGAGAAATAAAAAGTGGAGGAAGGGAGGAAGAGAGAAGAGTAAAGCAAAATAGGGAATAGGATATAGGAGAAAAGAGAGGAAAATAAAAATTCTCTTGTGATAAGGAAGATGATGCAGTGCCTTAGAGACAAGAAGGCAATTCCCGGACCTCCCTTGGTGTTGCTGCTGTGATTTCCAGTTTAGTCAGATCTTTAATGGATTAGGAAACTCAGTCATTATAAATTAGAAGTTAATGGTGCATCCTGTTTTTATATTGATTCTCAGCAGCAAATATTTCAGAATTACCAGCTCCCAGAACTAGAAGAGACTTTAGACATCATGGAGACCAATTTCCTCATCTTAAAGGTGAGAGAACTGTGACCTAGCAATGTTATATGACTTGACCAAGGTCACATAGGTAAGAAATTACAAAGTTGGACTTCAAGACCAAGTCTCCTGACTATAAATTTAACAACCTCCTTCCTTTTTTTCCCCCCCTTTTATACCACATGGCTAATATTCTGTGCTGGGAAACAGCTTTTTTCCTGGTTTGAGAGACACCACCTCATGGCTTTTAAAACTATGGAAATCTAAGTTTCTCTGCTGTGAAAACTCATTCAAAGATGGGAAGGACTGGCTTACAATTACAGATAAAGGCAGAGGCTTGCTCTGATGTTCTATCATTTAATTAATCCACAAGCATTCATTAAAGTTCTCCTATGTTCTATATCTTGTGCTATGCATAAGGAAAACAGATAAAAGGAAGATGTACTCCTTGCCCTTAAGGAGTTTACAATCTAATTGAGGGAGGCAGGAAATAACATGCAAACAGCTTCTCAACATGAACAAATTAGACACACTCACATATACACATGTGTTGGAATCCTTACTAACTGCTAACTAATTAGAGTTGATCTAATCTTACAAGAAGATGTTTTGGGCAGAACCTGAAATAAGGTACTAAGTAGAACTAATTAATACAAGGCTTGTGTTCACACCTTTACTCATTGGAGTTCAATGAGTTCACACCTCCCTTGAAGCTCTTTGGGCCAGAGAGCTTCAAGGGAGGTGTGAACTCACAAAATTACAAAGTTTACTTTGTGAAGCTGGCATACTTGTGAACTCCAATGAGTAAAGGTGCAAACACAAGCATTGTACTAATCAGTTCTACTTAGTACCTGCCCAAAACATCTTCTTGTAAGATTAGATCAACTCTAATTAGTTAGCAGTTTGTAAGGATTCCAACACACATACATCTTTATAGGTACACACACACACACACACACACACACACACACACACACACACACATACCATTTGTATATGTACTAGGAAATTATCAAGAGACAGGAGTTACTAGACATAGAGGGTATAATTTGATCTGGGACTGCAAAGAGGCTATGATGGGTGAGGAGGAAATAGAATACTCTATTTATTAGGCACAGCCAGTAGAAGTGCCTAAAATCAGCAGATGGAGTGTCTCTTGTAAGCAAATAGTAGAGACCAGAGTCACCAATGATGTACGAAGGCTCAAGTGAAGAGGTTGGTAAATAGGTAATAGGGAGCTGTGCAAGTTTATTAGTCAGACCTGTGCTTTCTGAAAATCATTTTCATGCTTAAGTGGAGATTAGATTGGACTGCAGAGAAATATCTAGATCATACTTGGCTTTCTTTTGGACCAAAAATTCAAAGATTCCTAGGGCTCCAGAAGTTACCAAAAGAGAAGATTAAACTATTATTTCCAACAATTAGATACTTTGCATATGCAGGAGAGAGTCCATTCCTGAGAAATCTTACTGTTTGTCTTATTTGAACCATGTAGATTTATTTTATGCTTCCTTGCAAAAAACACAAAGACTTTTCTTATATACCTATTGGATAGCCCTTGGTCTGCTTTCCTTTTGGGTAGTGAATATTTTGAAGGGAAGTTAATCATGAAAAATGGGTTGCTTCATGAGGAAGTGAATTTCTTATTACTGAAATTCTTCAAGTGGAAGACAGATGACTGTGTATAATGTTGTAAAGGATTCTCTTACTTAGGTCCAGATTGAATATTTTTCTAATTGTAGGAGCCTATGATTTGTACTTAATAGGCTAAAAGGGATATTCAAGATCATCTAGTCAATGTTATTTTTATACAATAGAAAATGGAAGCATGGAGAGGTTGTATGCTAAATGAATTGCCTTTTATCAAATGGAGCCTAGATTTGAATCTACTTCTTCTCCCTATTGATCCAGCACTCTTATCCAACTACCCCCATTGAAATCTGACAATTATTGAATAAGCTGATTTTGAGTATCATTTTAAGCATATATACTAGGCATAGTGACATTCCTTCAAACTCAAGGATTTTTTGAATTTCAGAAAATGCTTTTCTGTAACTTTTTTAATCCATGTCTCCATTTATAAAATCATCAAAGGCCCTATTTACAGTAGTGTTTGCTCAGATTTCAGAGAAAATTCTCCTCCAAAGATTGTGGGAAAGGGGAAATTTTAAACACAGTAGATCACAATCATTTTTCCAGCTTCTAGTCACAAACTAAAATGAATTAAGGAAAAATATGGGAACAAAGACCAGTCATTCATATTCCCTGCCTTTGGCCCCTTTGACTAGTGGTCAGATTTTACAACAGTTAAGGTTTTCCATGTCAGGAAAAAGAGAGAGCTGGGAGAAGAATGGAGGTTTACGAGGAGCCACTTCCATGAGAAGCAAAGAACCTTTGGGCATAAGGGTCAGGGAAGAATTTGATGGAAGAACAGTAAGATCCCTGGTTTAGCATGATAAATAATCAGAAGCCATCTAGTTCATCATGTAAATTTTACTCTTGAAGAGCATGAAACTCAAAAATGTTTCATGACTTACCCAAAGTCACACAGGTAAATTCTCTCATGCCAAAAATGATGTTTTTTTTCTGTTGTTACCCACTGTCTAATCTTAGCATCCAGAGGAACGAGGAAATAGGCCATGGAGTTTCTCTAATGGACACTGTTATCAATTTGTACCAGAATATTCCTTCTGGAGTCTTGGAAAAAAGAAAAAAAATACTGATGGAAGGAGGATATTTTGCTAATTAGAAATGTATTTGTGGTCTTTCTTTATAACATAATCACATTAGTAGGCATAATTGGACCTCAATCTCCTATGTTTTTCAAGCTGTTTGACCTCTTTCTTTTCTGCTTCAGAGAAAATAATAGGAATCCATGACTTAGATTTATAAGGAACATAATTACAGCATCTTACTAGTTGTAGAAACCTGTTTTACATGTATTGAATATTGATTTCTTTCCTGTTTCAAGTATATTTATCTTCATTGCTCATGTAACTACTTCCTTGACACAGAAAGATACATTAAAAAATATTCTGCATTGATTTATCTCATGATGAAAACTCATCTATCTATTTTGTTACAAATATATTTACAAAATACTGAAACAGATTTATTGGGGATGGAAAAAAAAAAGGATAGAAAGGAAGAACAGAATTATGTCAATTCCTGTCCTTCTTTCAGTGTGTTCAAAGAAGGAAATTGATTTTTTTCCAGGTGAGATGACTATGTTAAAAGATGAAACTGGGTCTAATTGCTTTGGGGAAAAGAGAAAGCTTACAGTGTTAAGTTGAAAAGGAGGGAGTTAGTTACTCAAGTTCAAATAAACTTGGGAAGTGGCATCCTAAGAAAAGTAATAGTGAGACATGCAGGAAGTAAAGTAATGAATCAGTCTTCATCTTCTCAGGTCATCTCAACCCACCTCAGTCACTTACATCCTGGACAAATTACTTAATATTTCTGGGCCTCATTTTTTTCATCTGAAAAATAATTCAGTTGATGAGCTGACTTCTGAGGAGGAGACAACATGTGTCAGATGGATCATACAAATTTGAACACTGCCTCTCTTCAGACAGCCAAGATTTTTTTCATTTGAATTGCAACAGACTTTTCCTATATGAGTTGAGTCTGCCTGTTAGAATGTGAGCTCCCTGAGGCCAGAAATTAGCTTGCTTTTCAATTTGTTTACCTAGAACACAGCACAACATTTGTACCTGATTCATTTAATGAATTATTTTTCATTCATTTATTCAAGTAAAGAAAAGCAAGAATATCAAACTGTACTTTCAAAACTTTTGTCTATTTATTTTAAATGTATTTATTTAATGTGAATGTATATGCATATTCATAAATGTACACATATAGATATACATATTTATCTATCTAATTTGTTTTATCTCAATTATAACTTTTTTCCCCCTGAATTATATATCATGAATGGCAATTTGGGCTTTGGCACAAGTAGGTGCTAGAAATGAGAAGTTAATAAAACAGACATAAAAAACAAGGGAAAATGAATGTTTGGGATGGGAGTGAAGGGGATAAGGACAGTTCCAGGTGAACAATGAGCCTAAGGATATATTACATAGGTATTTTGATATTCACAAATAATGATGTAGCTTAGTGGGATATGAAAAAGATGCAAGCCAGAATATGGATTTTACTAATGCAGATAAAATACCTAATTAGATATTGTTTGTCCATCATGGCAGTCTTATCTGGGAGGCATTCACACTGGGAATGCTTAGAGATTGGATTTAAGAGAAGTGCCAGGCTCAGTCTGTTGCTACAACTGTGACTAGCTTTTGCTTATCTGTAGTTGAAGACATGTAGAGAGAAGAAATTTCTTCCCCCCTCCAAAAACATTTCTGCATAAGGAAGAAAGCTGTTAGGGACTGAGAAAGAGAAATGGAAGAAGCTAAGGTATGAAGCCTGAAGGCAAATGTGTAGAAGAAGCTAGTGGTGCTTTAGCATTTCAATATTGAATTATACCGAGAAAGCAGTAGCCTTAAAGCCATAAACATCGGAGTGCTTGGATGACACAAGGAAACCTCTCTGACCCACAGAAATGAAGTGACCAAAGAGTAGTGAGGAGGTAGACCCCAGAATTCCAAATGCAAAGGAATGAAAAAGCTCTCCACTGGGGCTGGCAGGCAGTTATATATACATTTCCTATTGGAGGAAATGGCAGCAATTTAAAGCCTTTCAGGACTTGACTCAATTGTGTAATTCATCCTGATGTTTTCCATTCATCAGAAGCCTAGTGTTTGTATTAGCATGATTAAAAAAATACAAGGGTGGGAGGAAAAAATAGGCTTTACCCCTTATATTTGTCGAAAACCTGGGTTCCTTGTAATGAAAGGAAGTACTGCATTTCAATTGGACACAGAAAAAATGAAGACTCATTAGAGAGACAGCTTTGTCCAATTCATTATTCCCTTTTTTGTTTCCTTCTATCTATGATGCATAGAGCTGGATAGCAATAGATATAGTTTATATATAGATAGATATAGATATAGATATAGACATATCCATAGATATCTATATCTCTATATATAAAACAGATGAGACATCCTGTCTGCTTCTACAAATGAAAAAGCTTATGCAGAATAATTTGAAACCTTACAATACTCTTTAGATGTCTAATATTGTAATCACAATTATTATTTTTATGAATTCATAGAAACATAGATATATACCTCAAGCTATTTGTAAGCATGGTCTGTAACTTCCACTATGGTGCTCCACCATGCCTTATGTAATTCTCAGACTTAAGACAGAACTACAACTAGAAATAAATACATACATAGTTTCTACTATTGATGAGAGACAGAGTGACAAAACAGAACTCAGTTCTTTTGACTTTGTGAAAATACATATCTCCTGCTTTCCTATAAGTAGGAATTCATCTCACATGGGTAGAAATATTGCTTAACTGATTGAAATGTACTTTGTGAACTCAGACATACCTAGATTAGGTTGAACAGGGCTTTGATCCAGTATACTGTGTTTTATCAAATGGATAGGATTTTTCCTTGTTGAAATTTATATTACATACAACAGTGACCATATTTCCATGCCCCAATCTAAAATCTTTCATTATCCTGAAGTACCATGAAATTTAATTTCCCCTCAACTGTCTGATTTGTTCAGGTAATTTTTTCAAACTCTCTGGGTCTCAGTTTCCTTATCTGTAAAATGTGAAGGTTTGAAAAGGTGATTTCTAACATCTCTTCTAAAAGTGGTTCTAAAGTCCTGTGATCTTTTCATTTCTAGTGAAAACATTTCTAATTTAGTTATAGTTATGAACTCCTACTATATGAATTTGGTATTATGCTAGATTCTATTTTCCCTATGTGCTAGAAAAAGGTATATCATTCTACAAAGAGCTTCTAATTCAGTTGAAGAGCCCTGGCATCCAGATAGGAAATGACCAGTGAATAAGACAGTGTCCTATAAATCAGCATTATTTCTGTTTGTAAAACTCAGAAGATACTCTAAATCAGATATTTCTTGGGCAATAAGTAGATGGAATAGTAAAGGATGAGAGCAATAAGAGATCCATTTGTGTTGAGATTGGAAGGGAAGACATCAAGGTAGATTATACATGTTGAACCCTTGAACAAAGTAATAGATGGAGGATTCTAAAAACCATAGTGGTTACAATTAATTTTCCTTCAATATCTTAAGCTATCTGTTGCTATTTTAACATTTCCCTGCTTATATCAGAGCAGACAAGAGTTTTGAAACTTGGGCTTTTTGCTATTCCATTTCCACAAAAAAGAGAGATCTCTGGACCGAACTTGGAAGGCTGTGAAGGCAGGGTATCCAATTGCCTCTGACTCAGAGACAAAATGGGCTGATTCCCCCAGTAGACTTTCATCGTCGCTTTCTGCCTGCCCTTCCCAGATCATCATGGCTTCAAACTCAGATACTACTGATGACTTAAGCTTCCCTCATATACTACCCCTCATTTCTCACCCTAACACTTAACACTACAGTTCCCAATACAAACCTGATCTGACTCATAAACTTTATCTCAAATTTTATCTTAAACTTCCAACTCTAAACCTGACCCTAATAAAAATCTCAGCCCTGACCTTAATTGGGTTTGACTCATAGCCAAATGAACTGATTACCCACCAAATTCTTACATTTATCCTGTGGTTGCACTGCCTACTCCTTTACTACCCCAAACTCAGATGCTACACTGCCTACTCTACTCCTAACTCATGATAATCTTAAACCCTAACCACAACCTTCACATAACTATAGAACTTTAACCCAACCCTAACCTTGCCTACAAAGCTTAAGCCTAATTCTACTAGAAGCTTGCAAACCTAACTCTAAGCCTAACTGAAATCTTAGCCTTGACCTTAATTTTCTCTGACTCAGAGTCAAAATGGGTTAATTATACAACCTTCTTTAAGTATTACCATCCTAACTCAAGCCTAACTCTTATACCTTTTTTTATTGAAGCTTTTTATTTACAAAACATATGCATGGGTAATTTTTCAATATTGACCCTTGAAAAACTTTATATCCCAAATGTTTCCCTCCTTCCCCTCACCCCCTTCCCTTTTTGGCTATGTCTCTTTTTAAATATACAGTAGAAAGTTGATTAATTAGTCAATGGAAATTGCAGCAGCATGTCTTCCAGCACTAATATCTTGATGCTTTTCTGTCTTTCAGAACATTTCAGGATCTATCCAAACAGATGGATATCTCTTATGGCACAGTCAGAGATTCAGCTGTATATGAATACTTTAGAGCCAAGGGGACCAATCCCTTGGAACAGGACAGCACATTTGCTGAGCTTTGGAAGACCATCAGCAAGAACAATGGGGCTGATAACTGTGTCTCCAACCCTTCTGAAGGCATCAGGAAGGTAAGACTGGGAAGCACAAAATACCTTGCATTTCTCTAGTCTAAGAAACTTAGTGGATGATGATGATGATGATGATGATGATGATGATGAAAAGCATTTGTATAGTGTTTTAAGATTTGAAAAGTGTTTTACATATGCTATCTCAATTGATCCTTACAACAAACCTGGAAACCAAGTTGAAGGAGGAAAGGACTTCCTTCAGATCACAAAGTCAGTGAATATCTGAGGCAGGATGCAATCTCAGGACTTCCTGGTCCCAAATCTAGCACTCTAATCACCAAACCACCTAGCTCCTCTAATGAAAATATCTCTGGGCTAGAAATAAGGAGATTAATAAAAAGATTCTAGTTTTGATTTTGCTACTAAATAACCATTCATTTCACATCTGTGGACCTCAGTTTCCTTAACTATAGAATTAGATCAGGCTAGAATATTGCTAAGGGTCTTTCCATCCGGGAAACAAGATACCAGGCAGATAAAATAACTGCCATTATGGATAATTTAGCATTTGCCAAATAATGGAAAAAGCTAAACAAGAGTGATAACTCAAAAGTGGTAGTTAAGAAAAGATAGACATAGAAGGTGGAACCTGAAGGAGAGATACAGTGGAGAAAACAGGTTATTTGGGGTATTAATATTGCTTTTGTTTCCTGGAGGGCAGGAGCAAAGAGTAGAGATGAAAAGTCTGAACAACTTAAGGATAGCTGGTTGTCCAAAACATTAATTTAAGCTCAATTTTAAATTTAAGATTCCTGTTCATATATATATATATAAACAGGAATCTTAAATTATATATATAAATTATAAATAATATCTAATATATAAATTATATATATGTATATATATACATTATATATATATATATATATAATTTGAAAGACAGCACAATAGAATTGAAAGGATATTGTATTTGGAGACACATATTTGGGGTTCCAATCTTGCGCCTACCACATACTCTTGGTGTGATCCTGCACAAGTCAAAAAATCTATTTGAGTCTTAGTTTCCTTGTCACTAAAATGAAGGAGTCATATTAAATAGCTACGATGTTCCTTCCAATATAAATCTACAGTTTTGTAACCAAATGTACAAAGATGGGTGTACACAGTATCCATGACATCTCATGAAAGAGATTGGCCAAGTGAGCCTGACTGAAGTATTTAGTGAGAAAGTATGTGAAAGTATTTAGGCAGAAACAGATAGAAAATTAGGCTTGAAGTGGGTTATGGAAAGCCCTGAATATAGAACCATGATGAATATGGATGAGTTCAGACTTTGTCTAGGATGCAAAAATTGGGGCCATTTTTATGGCCATTTAGTTTGGACTATATACCATAAGTAGTAAAGACCCGAGGAAGACACTCAAGGAGGAAAATTACACAATGAAACAGCAGAGTCTGGTGGAAAGAGAATTCAGTATAGACTCAGGACTTAAATTTAAAATTTTCTGATGCTTGCAAGACATAGTGGCTTTGGAGTCAGGAAGATCTACCTTTAGATATTATTCCAGAAATGTAATAGTTATATGACACTGGCTTTTATATGCCTCAGTTTCATCACCTGGAAAATGAAGGTTTGGTTTAAATAGCGTTTGAAGTTCATTCCAGCTGAGATCTATGATTCTATGATAAGATGAAGATTATACTTTGAGAAGATTAATCTTGTGGTGGTGTCCTTTAATTGCTTCAGTCAGTGCTGAATGTGGAAAAATACAAATGCAACTTTCTGAGATATAAGCTCTCTATATCTGTAATCTATCTTCTTCACCTTGGTCCTCGACCTTATTAATCATTAAGTCAACATATGTTTCCCATTTTGTCCTATCCTCTCTGCTCCTCTTTTTTAAAAGTAATTTCATCATGTTGTGTTTGTACATTTACAGAATCTTAGGACTAAGAACCTAAGCAGTCATCTAAGCCTGACCTAGGCATCTCCTCTTCAAACACTATTGCATAATATTGTATCTGATATCAATTTTCCTTCTTCTTTTTCTCTTTCCTTCCTTCCTTTCTTCCTTCCCTCCCTCCTACTTTCCTCCTTTCTTCCTTCCCTCCTTTCTTCCTTCCCTCCTTCCTTCCTTCCTTCCTTCCCTCCTTCCTTTTCTTTCTCTTCTTTCTACCCTTCTTCCTCCTTTTCTTCCTATTTTTCTTCTCCTTCTCTTCCTCCCATTCTTCCTCCTCTTTCTCTAATTCTTCTTCTCTTCCTCATCCCCTCCTCTTCCTCTTTCTTCTATTTTGCTCTCTATCCCTCTTCTTTGTTACACTCTCTTCTTACTTTTTTTCTCTTTTGCCTTTCTTTTTCCCCTTTCTTCTTCCATTTTCACTCTCTTTTTCTCCTTTACATTACTTTTTTATTTTACTTCTCTCTGCCTTCACCCTCTTATATTCACCATCATCATCTAGGCAATATATTGACCTTTCCTATAAAATTGTCAAGAATCTCATTAGCTTGGACTCAACAAGCCAATCATTGTTTGGTGTGGGAAATATAAGTACAGAAGGCAGCACATAAATGAAGGTGATCGTTTTATTAAATTGATGCATAGAGACAAAAGCAAGTTGCAGTGTCATCAAACATCAATTCACTGAAGGACCTGGAATGGAAACCTGAACAACCAAATGCCACCCTGAATCCCAGACTTCCTATTTGTGATTGCATGGTAGATGCCATTAGTGAATAGCAAGAAAAAACTCTGAAAGCATTTACTTTACAAAATTTGGGGAAAAATAAAATTTATCTGTGGGGGAAAAAGCCAAGGTAATCAATGGAAATAATGAAAAAAATGTGAGAAGAAATAGGACTTAGTAGTTTCACTTATCAAATTATAATACAAAACAACAGTTGTTGGAATGATTTAGTAATGGTTAAAAAAATCACAAAGATTGATGAGTGAAACAGAGAGTTACATAACATAGAGAAACAAACATAGTTTTCAACAAATCCAAGACCCCATGTATTTGGAATAAAGATTCAGTATTTAGGAAAAAAAAAAAAAACAGAACAACCCGAACAATAATCTTAAATAGTCTGAAATAAAACAATTCTAGTCACATCTTTAGAAGAATGCCAAGATCAGCTTCAAAATGAAATAAATATATCAGGTCATAGCATAAGAATATATAGGAACAAAGAAGAAATTAATTTTGGCAACAAAAGAGTTTCATGACCAAATAAAAGACAGAGTATCATAGAAGTTAAAGAGACAGTTTTGATTACACAAATTTAAAAAAAAAAAAAAGAACAAGTCCAATCCAAGTAAATTTATGCATATTTTATTTTATTCAACATTTTCAAATTATATTTAAAACAATTTTAATGTAGATTTTTAAAAGGATTTTGAGTTCCAGGTCTTTTCCTTCCACTATTCCCCATCTCTTGAGGAGGCATGCAATATAATATTAAATATACTTGTGATATCATGGAAAACGTCCAACTAAGTTTAAAAGGGCAACAGATAATTAGTTTTAAAAATTTAAGTAGTTTTCTCTGAAAAAGATGTCATTTCTAAGATATGAGCAATTGATTCAGATTTACAGGGTTATATAAGATTCATAACCTAATTAATAAATGTCAGGTATGCAGATTCAGTTTTCAAAGGTAGTCATCAAGGTTTTTTATAGTTATAAAAATACTCTCAATAACAATAATTAGAGAAATGCAAATTAAAACAATTTTGAGATTCTATTCCATATCATCATTGTCAACATTGTCAACAACAGATTATAAATGTTTGCTGGGTTCCAGAAAAATAGGAGCTTTGCTGCATCCTGGGTAGAGCTGTCAATTGATCTATTATATATGGAAATTAATTTGTAACTATGCTCCAAAATATACTACAATGTTCAAGTCTTTTGACTCAGAAAGCAGATATCCCAAAGAGATCAACCAAAGAGGGAACTTTCTTATATGTACTAAAATATTTTTGGCATTTCTTTTTGAAGAGTGATAGAACAAGGAAATAAAATGGCATGCAATACTTGGTGATTTGTTGGCCTCTTTATGGTATATGGATGAATTGGAATGTTATTATGCTTTAAGAAATGACAAAATGGAGTTTCAGAAGGAAATAGGAAGATCTTTATGAAATAATGCAGAATGAATGGAGAAAAATTAGGAGAACACATTATACAATGACAGCACAATGTAATGATAAGCCATGGTGCTAAGGGACTGCTAATAAAGCAGGCTACACACATTCTGACAAAGAAATGACAAACAAGGTGCAGAATAATATGTGCAATTTTAGACATAGCCAATGCAAGAATTTGTTTTTTCCTAGTTATGCAAATTTTTCTGAGGCTTCCCCACTCCAGTAGATGGGGATTGAAGAGAGAAAAACAAATGTTATATAATTAAAAAAAAAAAAACCATATAATTTAAATAATGAATAAGCAAGAGTATGGCTTGTCATTTAGGACCATTATCTCAAATACTAAATGACTCCACAATTGGTCTTCCCTCCTTTCTTCTTTTCTTCTCAATGGAAATATGTTTATGTCTCTTGGGCTTAGGTAGAAAAGTACTGATATCAGATCAATTTGTTGTGATCATGATCAGGGAAGTGATTTTTCACTTTGCCTGGTTTTTATATAGTTCAACAATATAACTTATCCTGAGATGCAGGGCTTGAGGCTTTATTATTGATTCCAGATGGAATCATCCAGCCACCCTGGCACAGGGTATCTACAAAGTGGGGGGAACACATTCTTGGACAGCTTGTTCATTTCATATCAAGAATTGAGATAATCAAATTCCTGGAAAAGAGAGAGAAAAGCAGAAAGTCAGAATTGGTATCATGCATACATCATCACCATCATTATCTCTCTCTCTCTCTCTCTCTCTCACACACACACACACACACACACACACACACACCACATTTCATAGGGTCAATATAGGATTCAGACCTTTCCAACTGATTTATAAACCAGTAGTCTGTATACCATCATCAACATTAAAAACTGAGATTTATGGTAAATGAGCAGTTGTATGGCTTTGGACAAGACATAAAAACCTCAATTCCCTCATCTGACAAATGAAAGATCATTTCTAAGACCCTTTATATTCTTTAATGTATGATTATCCAGAATTATCTATCTCAATAATGGCTGAAATTTTCCCTCCCCCTTCCTCTAAAGAGAGTAATCAAAATCAGGAATGAGTTTGCTAGAATGACAGAGGTTCACTGATGGTCAAAGCAGCCCAAAGGGGTTGGTGAGCAGGGTTGAATCTACATACACACTCGGTCTTCTCTACATCTTGACAACCCAGCAAATTAATAATGGTATAAATATTCTATGTTGTTGAAAAGGAAATAAATCTCTGCCCCCTGCACTTTTATGTTTTAGTATACAGTCAGTTTTTTCTATGACAAATGTTTAATCTCAGGATAGCTTTTTTACTGACTCCCAGCATGTTACTCCTGCTGTCAGTGTGTACAAAAGGAAAGCAAACATTTTAATATGAACCTAGGAAAAGTGTAATTAGGAAGATGAATCATAGGAGCCAACAGATAATCTGTTTGCAATGCTCCAGACCCAGGATGCATGCTTCTTACCAAATAAAAGTTGGGATAGTTTGTTTCTTGGAAATTTTCCAAGATGTCACTTTTAAGTAAGATCAGTTGTCTTTTCAAACCAGGACTCCAAAGAAAAGATGTCAACATGTCTTCATTTTCTTGATCCAAAATTTAATGCTAATGCATCGAAATTTGTAGTTTTCAAGGCACTGTTTTTCAAGACTTCAGGGTCCCTGTGATTTCATCCTCTGGGATGAAGAGTCTTATTCAGAAAGCAACCCCTAGTAAACTGTGAGATCATAGATCTACAGTTAGAAGACACATCAAAGCCCCCTCATTTTGCAGAAGAGAAAACCGAGGCTCATGGAAACCCATATTTGAGATTTATAGTAACAAAGTGCCTCCCCCAAAATTACTTTATGGTCTTTGTGGAGATGAATTTCTCTAGCTAAGCAATGCTAATCCTTGAATACCAAACATCTGCTGGATCCATTGTTGAACCCAAATTCAAAGTATTTAAAATGTGGTAGAAGCTTTTAGAGCTTATAATTTACTGACATGGCTTTTTTGAAGCCAGGTTTATTTCCATGGTATGATGAAATATTAAAGATGGAATTTAAAATGGTAGTAACATATTATACCTAGGGTTTATATTGTATTTTGTTATGAGGAAAAAAAACTGAACATAGTGGATACAATAATTGATAAGAGTTAGGGTAACTCAAGAATCGCATGTTCAAATTCTGCCTAGATGAGGGAACATTATGTTAAGGGAATTTTTTAAAGTATAGGGGAGCCTTGGAAGGAAGAATCAAAAAAGTAGCAAATATGGAAAGATAGAAGAATAGAGAACAAGAGGTCATAACTCTTGGAAAAATTTAATAGAAAAAATCAGAGTAGATACAATTAGGTTCACATATTGAGCTGCTGGTCTGGAAAGAAAAAGGACCACCTTATCTTCAGAAGTTGGACCAAAAGAGAAAAGAACAAGAGATAATATATGAGGTGAGGTTAAATATAGAAAAGAGGAAAAGGAGCATAAGGTATATGACCTCTATTTTTTTTTTTTTTTTTTTTTTTTAGTAAGGGGTGAGACTTTTCTATTGAGATGTGAATAGGAGAAGCATGAGGAGAAAAAATAATGATCTGCCTTGTTGACCTCTACACATATTAGGAAAGTAGTTAAGATAGATTTCTGGTTCAAAATTGGCGTTTTGGTATAGTGGAAAATCCAGATCTCAGAATCAGGAAAGATGGGTTCGAATCTCACCTCTAATTTTAAGTGTGTAAATTTCTCAAGAGTAAATCTTCTTACTTTTTGTAATCTCTATTGCCTTATCTCTCAATGCAATGCTTATAATACACAAATTACAGGATTAATGTAGAAATCAAATGAGGTACACTTGCAAATCATAAAATCCTCTCAATTTTTTATTATCTATAACCCTAATCTGCCCATTCATAGAAATATGCAAAATAGTGATGTTGAATGTCCTATTAATGTGTGGGAGACTCTGTGTCTTCATTGAAATGCGCCTATTTGACACATGATGGTGTCTTATCTTGTATTTTCCTAGAGAGGAGAAAAGGACTGGAGGAGAATAAATCAACACCAATGAACTTTGCCTTTTGACTACACTAATGTATTTTATCCCTTGGTTTGTAGAACTAAGGTGCCCATTGCAATCTGGGAAGAAGCAAGTAGACTCAGCCTTTGAGAAAATCAAGTACTTTAGTCTTGATTGAGTGGATGGAGGGGGTCTCTAAATATTTTGTTCTAGTTTTCACATTTTTATGATGTGATATGATCATCTAAATGTTATAAATATCCAAAAGTGAGTGAGATCTGCTCTTTCAGTGAAAATAATAACATATATTTAATTGTAATTACCCCATTTTAAGTTTTCTTGGCAAAGATATTGGCGTGGATTGCCCTGTCCTTCTCCAGCTCACTGTACAGATGAGGAAACTGAGGAAAACAAAATTAAGTGAGTTCCCCAGGATCACACAACTAGTAAGTGTTTGAAACCAGATTTGAACTTGGGACGATGAGTCTTCCTAGTTCTAGGTCTGGTGCTTTAGCCACTGTGCCACTTAGCAGCCTCTGTCAAACTCATCATTAATATCCTATTCCTATTTGTTTTTATAGAATGTAAATGACTCTATCTTCTCAAAATCATTGACAATAGGCAACAAACACTGACAGTTCTTACCAAACTAGGAATGTTTTCAGGTTGAGACCTGACATCAAGCAATATTTATGAATCTGATGATGAGCCTAGGGGAACTTAGAAAGGTTCACTCCCAGACTACCTTCAGATTCATGAATTCTTTGACTGTAACAACTTCCAAAGAATATTTTCCAGAATAATGTATTGAAATCAGAAACTGATTTGTTTTGCATTTGTGTTTTTATCTTTAATACATGGAATAGTGTCTGAATCTTAGTAGGCATTTAATAAATACTTGTAGAATGAATTTAATTAAATCACCAAAATGTTGAGTAACTGCAGTTTTATGTCAATGATGAGAAAACTGAGGCAAACAGGATTAAATGACTTGCTGTGTGACTCTTAGCAAGTGGTTTAACTGCTTAACTCAGTTTCCTGATTTGTAAGATGAACTGGAGAAGGAAATACTAAATCACCCCATGTATCTTAGCCAATAAAACCTCACAAGGTGTCATGAAGAAACAACTGAAAAGAACTAAACTACAAAATAGAATACCTATAATGACCATATACTGAACCTTTGTTTTATAAACAAGATGCACCTAGCTGCCTTTGGCCAACTAAATGCCATGTGAGAGGAGAATCTTAGACTTCTCCCTTTGATGATTACTCTTGTTTGGATACCTTTCCCTTCTCATCTTCTTCCCTTATGCTTGACCATTTCCAAGTCAATAGAAGGTAAGCTCCATCAGGAAAAAAAAAAAGCTGTCTAACTTCTATGTTCATATCCTTAGTACTTAATATAATGATATACATGCTATTTGCTTGCTTAATACAAATCTTCAACTCATTTATGATATTTAATTATTGTTCATTTGCATAAGAACATATATTTGTAATTTGAATGGTTCTCAAAGTGTATACACACACGTGTGTGTGTGTCTATGCATAGAATGTGGGTGTAACAGACACACACACATACACATACATATATATGTATAGGTGGAGATTATTTCTCTATCATCTATCTATCACTCTCTCTATCTATTATCTATCATCTCTCTCTACCTCCTTGTCTATCTATCTATCTACCTATCTATCTAAATATATCTACAGATAGAGTTTGAACCAAATCCTGCTTGCAAGTCAGCTATTCTTTTAATATATACTCTTTATTCTTCCTGTTACTATCCATTTTACTTTTCTATAGCCACCCAGTTCCTTCTATTCCTCATTTTGCTCCTTCTAAAGAGTAATGTATTTACCAACTTCACAGAATGTCCGCCATCCACACTTGCAGTGAATCATTCTAGCATGTTCCCATCCTGTCGTCTGAGTGCAGAAGCCAAGCTCAGTAACCTGACATTTCCTATCCTTTGTTAGAACTAGATTTATTGAAGTCTGCGATTCAGTTTTTTGATTGCCAAACTGCTAAGAATATCAATTAGAGAAACTTTCCAGTGCAGTGTTGAGCTAGCAAGTCATTTGAATTTATATGATAATAACTTTGTCAAATGAAGTCAGACCTTGCTGTTGATGGTGGACTATTTCCCCCCTTTTGTGGGATCAAATCTATCAAATACCATTCCCCAGAATATACTTTCTTTGAAGCACATGGGCTGACCCGATCTGCCATTTGATTAAACCTTTACATAAATCAGACTTAATATTTAATAACATTGTCAGATGAAATGCAGTGTTAATAGTTTAAATGTCAATCTTCACAGCTCATTGAGTTCTTTGAATAAATAGACAAGTTGCTTGTTTCTGATTCTGTGGCTAGCTGGGTGGCATTATGATTTTTTTTTCCTCAGAGAGAGAATGCTTGGTACATTCTCTGATGGTTGGCAGTCACAACAGAGGTTTTATTTTCATCCAAAAAATATAGCTAGGAGCATAAATTGAGAATGCAAATGCTATATGGAAATGACCCTGCAAATCTTGTTTACTTCTTCCACCAATTTAATTCTACATGTGCGCACACACTCAGGCACACATAGACCCTCGTGCATATACACATGACCATCATGTGTGCACACAGACAGACATGGAGATGGAGACTGATACAGAGACACATACAGAGACAGAGACAGAGACAGGAGAGATAGAAAGAGACAGAGGTACAGAAAGTAACAGAGAAAGTCAGAATGGGAATTTTTATTGCATTGTTCCAGAATCTGGAACTGCCTTCTTCCCACCCTCTTTCCTGCCTGGTTTACAATCCTATCTCTCCTTACAAACCTGATGATTATTAGTTTTGTATTTAATACTCTGTAATTCACAGTTACTTAGTGCCAAACATTAGGGGAGATGGTCAGGGTCAAAACCAAAAAAGAGGTTATCTCTGTGACAGCTGAACCATTCAGGTAGATGGACTTTCCTCTTGGCTGTCACTTTCAGAATCCCAAAATACTCACTCAGGCACAAGGATTTTGTTTGTTCCTTAACTTCCAACTTTGCCTTATTTTCAACTGTTTTCCTCTGAACAAACTGCTTTTTGAATCAAATTATTCATCTCTGACTGATTTTTATTTAATTACTAATATTTGTTCTCTTTTCTTCCTCATTCTTTTTTCTTTTAAACTGAATAAATATGTTTTCTAAGGTAGAGAAATTAGGGCTCTGCTCCCCAGTTTGTTTGGGAAATGTTGGCATTAGATGTTCTTTCATGGAAAGAATCCTTAGATTTCCAGGTTTCTTAGTCAGAAGAGAGATAGCATGGAAGGAAGAAGGGTTCAATTATCAGTTGCGAAATGTGCCTTCAAGAGCTGGCTGATCCTTTCTATTGGTTTGTTCTTTCATAAGTGATTTCACTTTAAAAATTATTTTTCATATCTTCAGTTAATATTTATTTAGCCCTTTAACATTTACAAAATGCTTTCTATTTATCATCACATTTGAACCCCACAACAGTTTTGTGAGGTGAATGTATTTATTCCTATTTTACAAAGCATAAACTGAAGGTAATAGATCAAGGGATCTACCTAATGTCTAACATCTAATAATTGAGAAAGGTTTTAAACTCAGGTCTTTCTGCCTCCAAGTCTAGCATTCTATCCACTAGCTATCTTTATCATATAGGGATAATAATATTGACACTCTTGATCCATGACAGGTTCTTTGTGAAGAAAGTGCTCAGTAAAAAATAAAAATGGGTTTATACAAATTTAGTTATGACTATCTGGAAGGGCCTTTTTAAGACAATTTACTCCACTGTTCTTGTATTATAGATGAGGAAATTGAGGCTCAGAGAGAAGTGAACTTTTTCCAAAGTCACAGGATCATAAAATTGCAGAATTTAACAGATGGCAATGGCCTCAAACAGCCATGTAATCCAACTCATTCATGAAGAAATCCCTGTATATAAGGCAGGTGATGATCTAGTCTCTGAAGTCTATCAAAGAATGGGACTCTATCACCTCTCAAGTCAGCTCATACCACTTTTAGATACATCTAATTGTCAGGATTTTTTGTTTTGTTTTCATCCTTTCCCCAAGCTTATTTTTTTCTCTATAACTATTACTCCCTGCCTTCCTATTTGTTTCTGCTTTTGCTTTCTGTAACTAAACATATCAAATTCAATCTCTTTCCCATATAACAGCCCTCCAAATATGTCAAGATAGCTCCTGTGACCACCATATCTAATCTTCCCTTCTCTAAGCTAAATATCTCCAATTCCTTCAAAGTCTCCATATTTTCAGTTTTCTTATACCATATATGTCTATGTACTCTTCTATCAAGTGAAATTGATCTCTTTAGCTAGTCTGTAAATAAGCTACTTTATTTTTTGGATATGGGAATTTTCCCTGATTTCTCCCCATGCTGATTATGTTCTTCCTCCTTATTTATACTTCTCATGTTCCTGTTTTTTTTTTTTAAATACTACCTAAAATATCACCTTCTACAAAATAGTCTTTCCCAGTTGCTATTTATTCTAGTACCCTGCCTTTGTAAAATAGAATCTATGTGTTTCTCTCTGTGTATCTCTGTCTCTCTCGCTCCTTCCCAATATACATATATAAACATATATGAATATGTACATATAAATCTATTTGCGTATACATGTATGTATACACACATATATGAATATATGCATATATTCACATATTATTTGCTTATTATCTCTCCCATTAGATCATGACTCCTCAAGAGCAAGAATTACCTTTGCTCTTCTGTGTATCCCCAGCATGTAGCATTGTGTTTGGCATATGGTAGGCATTTAAAAATACTTAATAACTACTTGATTTATATGACATGGATTAAAGGCCCTTTACTACCTTTCGTTTCCCTCCTCTGGACATTCTCTAAGTTATCAGCATCCTCCTTAAACTATAGTACTTAAGTTTGGACAAAATACTTGATGATATCTGACCAGGGAAGAGTACAGAGTAACTATTACCTCCTTATTGCCTGAATTTATTAATTCAGTTCCAAACTTCATTAGTTATTTTTTTCATTCTATATCAGAGTGTGCTGAATTATATTCCTTTTCAGCCATTAATATCCTATATGTTTTTCAGCCAAACGAGTGTCTAAATCATTTTCCCCCTATCTCGTATTTACAAAGTTGTTTTTATGTGTGTGTCCATGTGTAAGATTTTAAATTTATTCATATTGAGTTAATAGCATTTGATTAAGCTCAATGCTGTTATTTTTCAAGATCTTTTTGGATTCTGATTCAGTTATCCATTGTATGATATATACTTTCTACATTTTATGTCATCTGCAAATGTTTTTAGTGTACTATTTGTACTTTTGGTCAAATCATTGATAAGAATATTAATCTGCTTAGAGCCAAACCCATTTTATTGAGGCTTTCCACTGGAGAACTCTGTCTATATAAACACTGAACCAACAGAAACTTTTCTTGATATCCAGCCATTCAACCAATTCTAAATGTAATATTTGTATCATTGTCTAGTCTATATCACTGCATGTCTCCACAAAAATAGCATGAGATATTCTATCAAAAGCTTTTCTAACTAACATATGGGTAAATTATACATCAAGAATTCTCATCTACCAGTTTAGCAATCCTATGGAAAAGGAAACGAGATTAATTTTTTCATTATAATTTTGTTGAAGTACTCATGGGTCTTTGTAATTACTTTTCTCTTTGTAGATTTTGCTAAACATCTTTTTAATGACCCATTTGAGGCTTTTCTTAAGAGTCGGAGATCATTGTTCTGCATTTTGTGTATTCTCTTTTCTTTGAAAAAATTTGGGACACTTTTTCAATGCTCCAATGTTAAGGTATCACTCCACTTCCTATCATTTTTCACATATTGCTGATAATGCTTCAACAATCTTTCAGATGTTACTTTTTTTTTCCCTTTCAGTACCTGAATAAGATATTCACCTGGGTCAGATTAATTAAACTGATTTAGAGCAATGATAGTTTATCTCTATTTCCTTTTTTGTACAGGTATCAAATTCCTCCTGGTATTCTGTTATCCATTGTTTTTGCAAAGTCATAAATAACTGGTCAACAATAGAGGAGGGATTTCAACTTAGATGATCTAGCACCAAAACATGTCTTTCAGTCATTTTTGTCAACCAGGCAACACACATTAAGCCCCTCCTATTAGCTAAGCACCGTGCTCTGTGCTGGATAGAAAAAAAAAGAGACAAAAGACAGTCCTTGAGCCCAAGAAATTTACAATCTAATTGAGAAGATAATATGTAAACAAATATAGACAAAAGAAGCAATGTAAGGGATAAATATGAAGTAATTAATGGAGTGGAAGCACTAGACTTAAGTCGGATTAGGAAAAATCTTCAGTAAAAGATAAGATTTTAGTTCAGGTGTAAAATATGGGAGATAGACATAAGAAGGAAAACACTTCAGGTTATATGGGATATAATCAGAAAAAAATGCCCAGAGCTGAGAACTGAAGGGCCAGTGTCACTGGCAGGAATATTATATTTTAGGGAATACAGTGTAAGAAGATTGGGAAGGAAGGAAGGCTTTGAATGCCAGAGTACTTTGTATCTGATTCTGGAGGCAATAGAGAGCCACTGACATTTATTCAATGTGTGGGTAGAGTAACTTGGTTGGAGCTATACTTTCAGAAAATTACTTTAGGACCTGAATAGAGGATGACTGGTGACTGATTTTTATATTTATTTAGAGCTCAACATCCTAGTCAAAATAAGCAAAATTATTTTAGTATTGTAGGTTAAAGGAATAATCTTCAGAACACTGCTCTGAAAGAGTGTGATTCAGTAAAAAGAGGGCTAAATCTGATATCAATTTATGTGGGTTCAAATCTGAGTTCTACTGCTTATCATTTATGTGCTCTTGGAAAAGTGGATCTTTAGACTTTTCTTTTCTCCTTTATGAAGTGAGTTTTTGAACTCAATGATCTTTAAGGCCTCTTCCAGCATTCCAATTATGAACTCATCATTATGCTTGGAAAAGGAAGAGACTTGATTTCGTGTATCCTATTAGTGTTTTATAAGATAATTATATATAGTGTTTTATAAGATAATTCCCAGATTCCACTTTGCAAGAAAAGATACTAACACATGTTTTGGTTGAAATGTCTTTTAATGTTTTCCTCTTTGTTTATTTCACTTTGACTGATTCTTATTTCTAGTGAGAATGGAATCGGTTATTGTGTAAAACTCTCTTTACTGAAGTCACTCTATTTTTCACAATCTGAAAATATCATTGGATTTAAGAAGACTGAATGAGAATGTGGAAAGGTTGTGTTTCTCATTTCATCTGTAATTGATGATCAGAAATGTCACAATTATAGCAATCTCCTCTCCTGCAGGAATTCATTTCAGACACTATTTTCCATTTGCTCTCTCCCTTCTCTCTGTCTCTCTCTGTACATGTGTGTGTATATATGCATATATATATATATATATATATATATATACATACATATTTACATATGTGTTTGCATTCAGATATACATTTTTGTATATAAGCATAGACATATAGGTGTATATATCTTTGTGTTTATGCATTTTTCTCCCATTATCTTGCTTTTGCCTCAGAAGACATGATATAGATATCCTTCCCAAATGCTCTTCTCACTTGGCACAGTTAAGGTAGTAACCAAGAATGATACTTCCTGAGGTAGTACCCTTCCCCCACTTCAAAACAAGTCAGATACATTTTCCTTATTCTTTATCCCATCTTAAGTCTTGCTTTTGATTTGAGGCAAAATTTAGAAGCAAGATTTGTATAGTCAGAAATGGAAGTTTTTCTCCTTTAATCCTTAGCAATTATATATCATTTGTTCTTCAAAAATGGAAGGAGTCACATTAGCCCAAACGCTAAAAGCTAAAAGGGACCTTTCAGAGGTCATCCAGCCCAATCTGTCAGATTGGAAATCTCCCATTCAACCTCCCCAGAGAATGGCCTTATGCGTCTGTTGAAAGATTTGCTACAAAAGAAGGACCTATAACTCTCGATAGTGGCCTCTTTCAGTATTGGAAAACTTTGATTATTATGAAGTTTTGCTTTTATTCTCCATCTATTAAGATTAAACTGCTTTCTCTAGGAATTATTAGAATTATGATGATAATTATAATTAATATGTATAAAGCAAAGTTTTTGAAGCACTTTATAAATATTATTTCATTTGATTCATGCAAGAACACTAGAAGTTAAATGCTATCATTATCTCATTTTATAGTTGAGG
The DNA here is from genome assembly GCF_016432865.1 of Antechinus flavipes. Taxonomy (NCBI): domain Eukaryota; kingdom Metazoa; phylum Chordata; class Mammalia; order Dasyuromorphia; family Dasyuridae; genus Antechinus; species Antechinus flavipes. The sequence goes on along the minus strand of NC_067399.1, from coordinate 648,758,775 downwards.
AAACCAAAGCAGACTGAGTGCCTTATCTTATCACTTAAGTGATTCATTCAAAGTTCATACTTGCTCTAGGTTTTGTCTTCTCGGTTTACAGAGGAAACTGATTCTGTAGATGCTTGAAGATAGCTCTTATGTCACCTTTGAGTCTTCTTCCAGCCAAATACCCCAGTTTTCTTATGACAGGGATGAGATTTTATTCTTGTTTTCACCATCTTGGCTGCCCTCCCAAAGTGTCTTCTGCATTGTCAGTTTTCCTATTTGGAATCATAGATTGGTCTTCAAAATGGTCTTCAGCTGTGGCAAACAGGAAGTGGCTACATACTCTTTCATCACTGAGTTAGGTTATTTGTATATAATTGGCTTCATTGGTCCCATTGCATATTATTGCTTTTTAATCTACAGTGATGATAATTGTGTTGGGATCATCCAATTCAGAGACCACAAAAATCCCTGACTGGGTCCCATTTATTAAATTGCTTTTCTTTTGGTTTTGGACTTTGCCAAGTAAATCTCATCATGAATTCTTCAATTACATTTTTTTGCAGGTTTTCTCATCTGTGCAAGCACATGTTGGAACTGAACCAACATTCCTGGCATCATAGTCCATTTGATGATCTTCAGGCTTTCTGTGGGAGCAGGAGAATATGCATTTTCCTTTGATCTAATTTCATTTTCCAGAATTTTTTGTCCTGATTTACTTTGTACCCAGACACTATTTTCTTCAATCTAGATTAATCTATCACTATATTTGTTCTTTCCCATAGAAGTAATTTGTTCCACTGAGCTTCAGTGTTTCTGATTTTATGATATTAATGTTGAGGTCCTGACATCCAACTGAATCATCTTATTGTTTTGTTATTTAAGTTAACATAGCAATGGCTCCCTTCAATTTTAATAGTTATCTTTAGGCCCGTTCTATACTTTAAGCTTCAGTTCCCATATGGAAATTTTGTATTCAAAACCCATAGATATCTATTTTGGTCCCAAGAACAAGATCATATTTCTGGCATGAGATGAATTCAAGAAAAGATTTCTGTTAAGAAGGTCTGTGGCATGACAGTTGCTCTTCAGAGAAGTGAAGTGATTTACAAGGGTTCATTAAGGTGAAATATGCAAATTTTGTCCCTAGGTCATTAATATGTATAAGGAAGTTTAGAAATCTAAGGTAATTTGTCTCTGAAACAACTGGAATTCCTTACAGTAGCATAATATAGAGAAGGCCTGCCTTGGAGTTGTGTTCAAGTCTTGTCTCTAAGATTTAAAAGTTCTCTGACTAAAGGGAAGTAACTTAACTTCTCAATGCCCCATGGTAATTTAAAATTAGTGAATAGTTAATTTGCATTGGGAATAGTGGGATTTCCACAGCAAGAATAACCTACATAGATGAAATTAAAAGTCTGAATTCCAAATAGAATTTTTTTCCCCCTCTGATCTAGAGTATCGTCCAGGAAATCAAAACATGGTGGAGCAGAAAATGACGTGTGCCTCCCCAAACCTTTCTTCAGCTTTTTGTTTGCTTGTTTATTTTTTTGTTTTCCTTGAAAGAAAAAAGTGGGAGTAAATATGGGCTGCCCTGGATAGATTGTGACATTTACTACAATAGCTTTAAAGGCTTTGAGGTTTTTGAGTGAGCTTTTGACTCTGACATTTTGAGATGAAGCAATAGGGAAAACTTTGGAAAGGAAACAGGCTTCTAGAAGCAATTTTTCAGATGGCAAATTTTTCAAGAGCATCTACCTGACATATAATGGGGAATTAATTCACACGAATCAATGATAATTTGGTGTTTAGCCATCCCTTTTTCTCTTCAGGCTAATGAGCAGAACTGGCTTCCAGAAACTCCTTGTAAGCTGAAGAGAAAAAATGTAGACCTTATCAATCTCTTCCAGCTTAAAAAGAAAAACCGGTACAAAATAAAATGACAGATTGGCTTCTAACATAGATGGAAAACTTCTTAGTTCTGAGATACCATCCTCTGTAGCTCTTAGATTGATTTCTTAGAACTTTTATGCCTAGGCAACTATAGTATTATGGAATGAGAGTTAGAGTTAGATTTTGAGTTCTTAACTCTGTGGCCAATCCTTTCACCTTGCTGAGACTCAGTTTCCTCATTTACAAAATTAGAATATTTATACTTTTATGTATAAATGTGAGACACATTTATGTCTCACAAAAATGTGAGAAAAATAATTATGTGCACTATTTTATCATTTATTTCTTTGTTCACTATTACAGTTTTCCTCTTATTTCTGATTTGATTTATTCCCTCCCTCCCAGTCTTTGCCTACTAATATATTTGGAGGAATCCAAGGAAACAAAATATTACTCTTTCTTTGAATTGTTCTTAATCTTTCCCAACTAATAATCTAAATCAATTTCTATCTGTGTTTTTGTTTATGTTAATCTTGTCCTTTGGATAATTTTGAATTTTAATGTATCACTGAAAATCAATTTGCCCCTGTTACCCTCCTGGTGAGTTTCTTTATCATGCCATTTTTGACCAAGAGTTTTTAGTAGGTCCTATCCAAAGAGATACTATTGGTTCTGCAAATTGAAAACTGCTTTTCTGCATGGGTTATAAGATAATCATTCCTTTGCTTTTGAGGAAGTGATTAACTCACCGGTGTACTTAGGAAAACCAAAATGTTTCTTGAAAAGTTCACAATGTATTTGAGGACCAGATAAACTAATATATCCAAGCTGAGGGAGATTAGAATAGAAAGCTGTGTCTTTTGCATAGAAAAAAATCCATTTAATTTAATTGAATAAAGACCAATAACAGGAGGACGAAGTGCTTTGGAAATATGATCAGAAGACAATAAGAGAGTGATGATGATCAATGAAATGACATAGACAAGGGATATCCAGACAGAGGAAAGGAGACCCAAGAAGGAGCAACAATATAGTTACCAAGGAAGAAGACTATGTCCAATGGGAGAGAAAATTTTGACAGTGTAAAAAGCATCAGAGATCAAACAGAATGAAGACTCTCCAAAGACCAATGGATTTGTCATTATGATGTCATTGGTAATTCTGAAGAAAATAAATGCCATATTACCACAACCCCTAGTGGATCATGAGTTCTGCAAGTGGGACGAATTTTGTATGTTTTTGCTTTGCTTTGTTTTTGTATTCTCAGGAATTTACAAAGTGTCTTGTACATATTATGGGTTTAATAAGGCTGTCAAATAACTTTCATTGGGGAAAAATAAAGAAGATTCCCTACAACTTGGATATTGTGATTATTTAAGCTCTCCATATTGGAGATTCAAGACCAATGTTGGACCATGGAGAAATGTTCTTTAGCACATGCAGCCTTCTAGTTCTGTGCTTCTCCCTTCACATTTTTTTTTTTTTTAACAATGTGGCCCATATCTCTGGCTGAAAGTAACCAATGGCCTCGTGTGTTTTCCCTGTCAAAATAAAACCTGGGAATGAATTTGTGATATACTCACACTAATGCAGTAGTACTACAATATTACATTGAGGTAACTAGAAAAGAGATTGTAGATTATTTTGCCCAGCATTAAAATGAAACTATTGAAATCTTATTTGGTCCACCTCAAGTCTTTCTTTTTGTTTATGTGTGTTTTAATTTTTTTTTCCTATAAGGGAATTGAGTACATTTGGGCTGCTATTGTCACATTTTTACATTTATGAAAATTGCTCAAAAAGCTTCTAGCTTATTGAATTCATTTTTGATTTTGATTTTTTTTTGGGGGGGGCAATTGGAGTTGAGTGACTTGTCCAGGGTCACACAGCTAGGCAGTATTAAATGATCTGAAGCTAGATTTTGAACTCAGGTCCTCCTATCTTCAGGGCTGCTGTTCTATCCACTGCACCACCTAGCTGAATTTTCAAAGAAAATCATAAATAAACTGAGGCCCAGAGATTTACTGACTTGCCCAAGATTACATAGGTAGTATCAGGTTGGACAGAATTAGAAATCAAGTCATGTGACATGTTTCCTTTCTCTTTTCTTCCCTGTCATTCTCCTTTCTTTTGAACTTTTCCCTTTCTTTGTCACTCTCTCGTTTCTCTCTCTCCTTAATTTTTCTCTCATTTTTCATCTCTTAATTATTTTTAACTATTATACATGGAATTAGCATTGTGAAATAGGCAGAGTGCCGAACTCAAAGCCAGAAATACTTGGGTTTCCAGATTATCTTCTTCTTTATCTGTAAAAGGTTGTGAAAAGAGAAGTGTTTCAGAACTCCTAAAGCACTTTCAAAATGTGAGTTAATGCTATTAAAATTCTATAACTATTCCTAGTCCTACTATTTCTACTGTTACTCCTCCTCCCCTTACTACTACTGTTGCTGCTACTTCTACTACTACTACTACTGTTGATATCATGTTTTAACATTTTCCAAGAATTTTAAATGTAATTTCATTTGATTCCCAGAATTACCTTATTAAAGCAAGTGCTTTTGTTATCTCAATTTCAGAGATGAGGAAACCAAAGCAAAACATTTAGGAATTTATCCAAGATAACTATCTCCTAAATATTTAAAGGCTTAAATGTTCTAAATGTCATTCAAATTGAGATCTTAACTCAGTTCAATGCTTTGTCTACTATGTCACTTGGATGAGGTTTTTAACAAATATCACTATCTTGATTATAATACTGCCACTGCTTTTAAGATTTTTCAGGCCAAGGCTAGAAATGTTTCTATATGAAATCTCTTTCTGGTCCTTTTACTGTGTCCTCCCAATGTCTTATCTAGATCTTCAATTCTTTCTGCATACTGATTAGAATTCTTCACTGAGGTGCCTGCAATGACTACATGGTCTATTTAGGAGAAACGGTCTTCATTCATAGCCCACTACTATTTAGAATGACTGAAAATTACTCCATCCCATACTTATCATCTTGCTGGCATTGAATTGTTCATTTTATTATGCTTCCTAATTACCTCACTATATTAGGAATTTTGCAGATCTGTTCCATTCTTTTTGGACTGAACCACAGAGCTAAATTAATTTTGTACCATGAGTAGGGCCAACTCTGGCCACTCAGGGAATGTACCTACTTATTCTGATCTCAGGAGCATCTGAATATTAACCTCTCTTGCTGTCAAGAAGAGGTCATGCATTTATCTCTTTACCTCCTCTCTCTTAATCAGAACTCCAACCATCTAAGAGGGTAGCCTCTGACCCTGTGGTTACTGAGTTATTTTAATGTTTTTTTTATGAGGGACAGTATAAAAGTATTTGGTAAGAGTCCAAATTTCTTTCTTGGAAACATTAGCTTCAGTTTAGTTAACAAATTCATATCATTAGTGGAAAGAAACAAAATCTCTTGATACAAATCCTACCTATTCACCTGCCCAACTCATAAATGCTCCTTGATTCTTTTCCTTCCTTAAAAGTTTTCTTCGTTTCTATTGGGCTTATATCCCAAAGAAATACTAAAGAAGGGAAAGGGACCTGTATGTGCCAAAATGTTTGTAGCAGCCCTGTTTGTAGTGGCTAGAAACTGGAAAATGAATGGATGCCCATCAATTGGAGAATGGCTGGGTAAATTGTGGTATATGAATGTTATGGAATATTATTGTTCTGTAAGAAATGACCAGCAGGATGAATACAGAGAGGACTGGCGAGACTTACATGAACTGATGCTAAGTGAAATAAGCAGAACCAGGAGATCATTATACACTTCGACAACGATATTGTATGAGGACATATTTTGATGGAAGTGGATTTCTTTGACAAAGAGACCTGAGTTTCAATTGATAAATGACGGACAAAAGCAGCTACACCCAAAGAAAGAACACTGGGAAACGAATGTGAACTATCTGCATTTTTGTTTTTCTTTCCGGGTTATTTATACCTTCTGAATCCAATTCTCCTTATGCAACAAGAGAACTGTTCAGTTCTGCAAACATATATTGTATCTAGGATATACTGCAACATATCCAACATATAAAGGACTGCTTGCCATCTAGGGGAGGGGGCAGAGGGAGGAAGGGAGGGAAAAAAAAATCGGAACAGAAACGAGTGTCAATATAAAGTAATTATTAAATAAAAATTAAATTAAAAAAAAACAAAAAAAAAAGAATCACATGAATTAATATTTGTAAAAAAAAAAAGTTTTCTTACATTCTGTACATTTGTATAGAATGCTAGTCTCTCTATTGCTGACCAAATCATCTTGTATTAAGCATATTCCAAAAGTTTTAGTGCAGCTTTAACCTTAACACTACACTTTCTTCTATATTTGCTACCACCCTTGAGTAGATTGTAAGCTTTTTTGTTAATAGAACTGGGAGCTCTCCAAAGTCTAGTTGTCTCTTTAACATAGTAAGCAGTTTAAAAATGTTGTTGCTGACTTAAAATGATTGGTCTTTTGTTGTTTAGTGAGTGTCCTAATCATGTTTTGAATTTCTGGGTATTTGACAATTAAACTCACTTTTTGACTATTTTTTCCCCTCTATGTCTTCTTCTACCCAATTATCATTGTCCAACATAACAGACTCAATCTTTGTTTTCATGGTTTTTAACCAGTAAAATAAAATAATTTGGGTATGTGTGAGAGTATGAATTTAAATCATTTGTCAGAGTCAAGCTGAGAATCAGATGGTTACTAGTAGGAATTATGGTACTATGAATATGGACATTTTTCAGTAATTGATAGCTAATTTTAAAAATGTTTTCCCTAGACTGTGCGCTCCTTGAAAGCCATGAATGTTTTTATCTTTATATCTCTAACATTTATCACAGTGCCTGAAATGTAGTAGGTGCTTAGTAAATACTTGTTTATTTTATTTATTTATTTTATTTATTGGTGAGCAAATTGGGGTTAAGTGACTTGCCCAGGGTCACACAAGTAGGAAGTGCTAAGTATCTGAGACCAAATTTGTACTAAGGTCCTCCTGACTTTAGGGCTGATGAGCTATTCACTGCACCACCTAGCTGTCCCTTGTTTAGTTTACTTAACTTGATATTTTAGTAGTGTGTACACACACACACCTGGCACCTATATGCCTGGCATCAGTTCCAACCACTGTCTTTTCTTTCTCAAAATTGGACACTTTGTTTTAGTTTAGGCTTTTCAATCCTTGTCTTTGTAACAACTGAGACAGACATTGGAGATCTTCACTATGAGGAGCTGATTTCCTGTGATTTTATGAGCCTTTTTTTAATGTGTTTTTTGAACTATCTGTTCTGTATCTATCTGTTCTTACAACTTAGAACACTAAAAATGATCTTACTTCTAAAATATAGTCTGTATAACTCTTGCTTTTCCCCATCTGCCCTTCAAAATGTTGTTTTATGGTTCCTAAGTGTCCGTTCCTGAGGGCATATGAGAACATACAAAACTAATGAGGTCCGAACTTAGAAGACCTAGATCTAAATCCTCTAGGTATTCTATGATCTTGACCAAGTCATGTGATTCCATGGACCTCATGAAGGTAAGGAAGGAAAACTTGAATATGCTCTATTATTAGCATTTATTACTATTTTGGAGGGGATAAGGATTTGAAATTGAAGGATGATTAACTATTATTTTTTAAATTTATTTTATTTGAAAAAAGAGTAAGAAAAAAACTGAAAAGGAATACAAAACAAAAGAGAACATTGTCATGTGTTCAGAAGAACATTAGGGAGGATTCAAAGTATAAATTACTGGGTCAAGAAAAAATAGATATTATTAGAAGAAATTATATTTATTCATGTCCATTTTTTTCTTTACTTTCTTGTAAATTGTTTTTTGGTTCTTTGTTGCATGACTTTTTTACTTTATTTCTCCCCTTTCATTCCCCCACCACTCCCAAGAAAACTACAGTTAAGAAAAGATATATTTATGTAAATGTATGTAGATATATACATACCCATCCATTCATACACCTCCCTACACACATACACACATGTCTTTCCTGTCCCTGCTAACTCTTTAAATTATGTTCCATAACTTACCTTGTTTTATTACTTAACCTCCTCCCACCCAAGATTCCCTCACTTGTCTTCTTCCCTCATCCTTTGTTTCCCCATCCACCCATTCTCCTTCCTTATATCTTTATAGATATTGGAGGTTGTTATACCCTTCATGGTATATATGTAGTGTTGCCCATTCCCAGTGTAAGTAGGTTTTCAGAACTATGAACTCTCCTCCCTACTCCAAAGCCTCTATGTCTATTATTCCTTGGTGTCTCATTTGTATAACATGATTATTATTTTTACTTCATTCTGCCAATATTTCTTTTGAACTACCATATTTTTAATGTGATTTTTAAATGTATACTATACATTTCTCATATTAAAAAACATAAGCAATTTGTCCATGTTTAAACATATTGGCCATGTTGAGTTCCTGTTAAAAAAATATTGGCTCATATCTTAAATTTTTCTTTTAAGTTTGGGTTTGGTTGATAGAAAGTCTTGAAAATCTGTAAGTTCATTGAATGTCCATTTTTTCTCATTTAAAATTTTAGATCATTTTGCTGGATATGATATTTTTTTGGCTGCAGGTCTAGTTCTTTTGATTGTTGATAGATATGATTCCAGGACCTGTAGTCTTTTTTGTGGATGCCAATAAGTCTTTACAATTTGAATTGTAGCTTCAGCATATTGGAATTATTCTTTTCTTGTTTCTTGCAAAATTGTCTTTTTGATCCGGTGGTTTCAAATTTTGGCAATAATATTCCTGTATGTTTTCTACAAAGGATCACTTTGAGATAGTATTGGTGTATTTTTTTTTCTATTTCTCTTTTTTTTTCCTCCAGTTCTATCAGTCCAGGACAAGTTTCTTGGATTATTTCCTGCATTATTGTGTCAAGATTTTCTTTTTGGTCACAATTTTCTGGCAGTTCAATTATTCTTATATTTTATTTTCTTGATCTCTTCTCCAGATCTATAATTTTTCTTATGAGGTGTTTTATATTCTATTCTATTTTCTCCTTCTTTATAATCTGTTTTGTCTCTTGATCTCTTGGTCTCATAGTTTCACTGGCTTCCCCTTGCCTGATTTTAATTTTCAAAGTATTTTCATCTTTGAGACTCTATTTCCTTTTCTAATTAATTAACTTTTTTCATAATCTTTTTTTTTTCTTGAATTTTTCCCCTCAAATCCTCTCATATGATTTTTAAATTATTTTTTAAATTCTTTCCTAAATTTTCTCTGGGCAGGGAAACATTTCATGTTGCTCTTTGGCATAGAAGCTTTTTTTTTTTTTCTTTTTACACTAACGTGTCCTTCTCTGAAGATGAATCTGGGTCTTTCCTATTTCAATATGTTTCAATGGTGGGGTTATTTCTCCTTTGCTGATTCATTTTTTAAATAAGAGATATTAGTGTAAGCAGTTCCAATTGTAGGGTGCTGGGATTGTTACCTCAAGTTTCCCTTCAGTTCTCCCTTCTGACCAAGAACTCCAAATCAAGAGTTTCACCCTCCTGCAAGTGCCCATAGTCAGCCCATTCACCAGGTACTGGCTCCTTCTTGCCCAGGACCTTGTCTCAGCAGCACACCTAGGCCTGGCATTCCCAATTAATCAAGGTTCACTCAGTCTTGTTGGACTCAAACCTCGACACCACAAGCAATAAGGGAAGTGCAAGTCTCTGTGATTCTTGCTGAGACTGCAGCTACACCCAACTAACCCAAGGGTCTCTCCTTAGACATTTCTGTGGAATTAGCCCAGAGGTGTTTGTACTTGACAGGTTAATCCCTAGCCTGGGATCTTTCTTCAGTTCTTCTCAGGTGGTTTCAGGAGGACCCCTGTTTTGCCCCAAGTCTTGACTTTTCACCAATCTATGTTCATTCTGAGGTGTAGATTTGTTCTATTTGTGGGAGAAATCTGGAGAGCTTAAAATTTATCAACCTACTCTGCCATCTTCCTAAAATCCACCCTCTGATTAATTATTCTTCATCATAATTCCCTTCTCTATTTTCACCCATTCCAAATTTGAATCTGGAACACCTTAGAATTGGAAGTGACCAATCTAGTTTTAGCCATAAATGAATAGGATTCATCTCAAGAATAGAAATAGAATTTGTTGTACATAATGTATTTGACAATCTTCAATTAAAAGAAACCTTTACCTTCTCACCCACCTCTTTACAATTTTTTAAAGGTTTTTATTTTTCAAAACATATGCATGGATAATTCTGCAACATTAGCCTTTGCAAAACCTTGTGTTCCAGTTTTCCCTCCCCTTCCTTAGATGGCAAGTTGTCCAATATATGTTAAACATAGTCTTTACAATTTTGAATCTTGCTAGGTGACACAGAGGATCAGAAAGCCCAAAATTTAAATCTGGTACTTAATAGGCACTATAGCCTTGGGGAAATCATTTAACCTCTGTCTGCCTCCGTTTATTTAGAGGTAAATAAAGGATTATACTAGCATCTATTTCTTAGGGTTGTTGTGGGTGTCAACTCAAATGATATATGCAAAACACTTATTTTGTGCATAGTCACTTGAAAAAAAAATGTGTTTCCTTCCTTCATTTTATGTAGTTTAATTTGATTAATTTTCCTCTCCTGTTCTTATATAGAAATTTAAAAAAAAGAATATTAAGGGAGCAATGACTAATAATTACCTTCTCTTAAAATATCCAATCATAACTCCAAGTTATATTCTCTGGGGTCATGCAAACCCCATTCTATTCAACTCCCTAGCATAGGACTTCTGCCCTTTAAAAAGAAAACAGTAGAAAGGAAAAGAGAACAGAAACATTCATGAAATCTCAGAAAACTTATTTTGAGCTGAGTCAAAGACAGAATTGCTGGTGCATTGGGATGAAATGGGGTTTCATTTTATTACCAACACAAAGCTATGAAGCATGAGTTCTGTAATGTCTCAGCTCACACTTGGTTTTGTTTTTGGTGCCTGACATTGTTGCTGTAATAAAGTCGAGCAAGGTTTCTTTAAATGCTGATGAGGGAGCTTTGTTTAACATCCCCACCATCTTTGTTTTGTGGCCCTAAATCAGTGTCCCTTTGCTGTTCAATTAACATGGATGACAACTAAAAGGCTGACACAGTTCAATGCCTGTCCAAATTCTACTTAGGACACGCCAGCAGCTGTTTCTAAGCCGTGTCAGGTGATGATATTAACAGGGCTATTTTGCCATCTGGGGCTCTGCTTCCCACAGGGGTCAGTATTCTGAGGATGACTTTGCCTTTCCAGAAATGTCAAAGAACCTGGCATCACATCTTGTGTCTAATATCTGCTTCTTTTCCTGGCTTCCCTAATTCTGCTGAGGCACCCAAAAGGCTCCCAGTTACCCAGACACAAATTCCTGAAGTCGTCTTTGATTCCTAAACATTTGTTGATTTTGTCTTCACATTAATTCAAACATCTATGCCTTCCTTTTTATCCATTTGGTGTCACCCCTTGTATAGGTCCTTATTCTCTTATTCTCAAATTCTTGGACTATAAATGCATCATCTTCCATCTAGAAGATTCCTTGTACAATCCATCATTCCCACAGCTGTCAGAGCAATCTTCCTGATATAATAATATGAATATTTCACTCTCCTGATAAAAATGAAAAGATTTAGTTACTCTCTCTTGCCTAATCTTAAAAATCAAGCTAACCAACCAAGCAAAATAAACATTTTTTTTTAAAGCTTCTTAATTCTAGCCCTGTGGGATACTGAAGAAAACTTATGGAACTTTTTAGTGACACAGACAATTAAAACCAATAGTTTAAGAGCAAGTGATGATCTGCATTGGCAAAGAAATTTCTTTGCTGCACCTTCCCTATATATAAGATGTTTCAAATATCTCAGTACAGTTTTATCCTAAAACTACACTGAGTTATAAAATAAAATAACACTAAAACTTTTGGAATGCCCTGTAGAATAAAACCATAGGTGTAGTCCAAGTTTTAAAAAAAGAATACTAAGGGAACAATGACTGATAAGCCCCTTTAAATTGCACAGAAGAATTAACAAAGCTCTATAATCTACATTATCTTCTCTGATTCTCAGAACAAGCCTATGAGATTACCCACAAGCATTAATGTCTTCATTTTATGGATGAAGAAATTGAGATTGATATAAATAAAATTTTAGCCACTACAGTGACTTAACTAAAGAGCAGATTCTATTATGTCACCCATACTCTATACCCTGTCACCTCTAGTATCAAATAAAAATTCCGCTATGTAGAATTAAAAGCTTTTCATAATCTGAGGTCATACATCCTTTCCAGTATTCTTGTGTTTTATTATTATAGCTTTTTATTGACAAAACTTATGCATGGGTAATTTTTCAACATTTACCCTTGCAAATACTTCTGTTCCAACTTTTCTCCTCCTTCCCTCCACCTCTTCCCCTAGACAGCAGGCAGTTCCATACATGTTAAACATGTATAAATATGTATACATAAATTGTATTAAATATGTATAAATATGTATACATGTATTGTTAAATACAATATATGTATATTGTTAAATACAATATATGTATACATATTTATACAGTTATCTATATAATCAGATTTAGAAAGAAGGTAAAAATAACCTGGGAAGAAAAACAAAAATGCAAGCAAACAACAGAAAGAGTGCAAATGCTATGTTGTGGTCCACACATTTCCCAATGTTCTTTCACTGGGTGTAACTGGTTTTGTTCATCACTGATCAATTGAACTGATTTAGATCCTCTCATTGCTGAAGATAGTCACTTCCATTAGAATTGATCCTCATATAGTATTTTTGTTGAAGTGTATAATGATCTGGCTCTGCTCATTTCACTCAGCATCAGTTCATGTAAGTCTCTTCAAGCCTTTCTGTATTCATCCTGCTGGTCATTTCTTACAGAAAAATTACATTCCATATACCACAATTTACTCAGTCATTCTCCAATTGATGGGCATCCATTCAATTTCCAGTTTCTAGCCACTACAAACAGGGCTGCCACAAACATTTTGGCACATACAGGTCCCTTTCCCTTCTTTAATATTTCTTTGGGATATAAGCCCAGTAGTAACATTGCTGGATCAAAGGGTATGCACAGTTTGATAACTTTTTGAGTATAGCTCCAAATTGCTCTCCAGAATGGTTGGATCCATTCACAACTCCACCAACAATGTATCACTGTCCCCGTTTTCTCACATCCCAGCATTGATCATTATCTTTTCCTGTCATCTTAGCTTAGTAGTTTTTCCAGTATTCTTATACTTTACTCCCCACCATGTTCTTTTTCCATTCGCAATGAACCAGACATTCCATCTCTTGGCTCTGAGCATTTTTCATTGACTATGGAATTTTTTCCTTCTTAGCTTCCTTGGTTTCCTTAAAGTTCCAATAAAAATTCCATCTTCTATAAGAAGCCTTTCCTTTTAATTATTTTCTATTTATACAGTATATAGCTTGTGTCTGTGTATTACTGTTCTCATCTCTCACATTATTTTGAAGACAGAAGCTATCTTTAGTGCCTTTTTGTATTTCCAGTATTTATCCTAATGCTTAGCACAAAGTAGGTGTTTAATAAATATAGTTAGCCCTTCCACATGAAGACTTTCAACATCATGGTTTCAATATATCATAGGTCAACATAAAAAATTAAATAGGAATTACTAGAGAAATTTTGTGGAAGCTGAAAATGACACCAAAGATCAGTAGATAATACAGAAAAAGGTTTACAAACTTAAAAATGCATATATAGTATTGTAAAATATGAACATTTTAAAAGTTTCTTTTAGTGATCAAATAAAACAAGAATTTCTACAACATAGTATAAGAAAAAAGATGATTGTTAATGAAACTGCAGATCTACTACACAAAAAATGTGATATTCCAATTAAATGTGAAACAAAATACTTTTGTAAATTTCATTTTTTTTTCTTTCCTCTTCCACTCTAGAGATGGCTACCATTAAACACATAGTGATATAGATTGATTCAATCTATCTGTATACACACAAAAAAACATATATAATTATGTGAAATGTCAGTTTGTTCTCTAATTGCACATAGTATCATTCTTCATACATCCTTTCTGTTTAATTGTCATTCTTGCTGCCATACATTGGGGCAAAATAATTCCCAATTATTGCTTTCATTTCTTTGTCATTGGTGGTAAATTCACCCTTTAATTTTTGATGCTGGTGATTTGACTTTTTTTCTTTTTTTTTTTCTAATCAAATTAACAAAAGGTTTATCAATTTTGTTGGATTTTTCATAAGTCTATGCCTTAGTTTTATTTATCAGTTTAATAGATTTTTTAGTTATAATTTTATTTATTTCATTTGAGTTTCATAATTTCTAATTTAGTATTTAATTGGGGTTTTTCAATTTGTTCTTTTTTTAAAGCTTATTTTTTACTTATATGCCTAATTCATTGATCTCCTATTTTTCTATTTTATTCATGTAGCTATTTAAAGATATAAAATTTCCCCTAAGAACTGCTTTGGCTACATCCCATAGGTTTTGGTATGTTGTCTCATTATTGTCATTTTATTGGATGAAATTATGGATTGTTACTGTGATTTTTTCTTTTAACCACTCATTTTTTAGAATTAGATTATTTAATTTCCAATCGGTTTTTAGTTTATGTTTTCCTGGCCTTTTATTGAATATAATTTTATTGCATTGTGCTCTGAAAAGGAAGCATTTGCTATTTCTGTCTTTCAGCACTTGGCTGTGAGATTTTTTTATGCCTCAATACATGGTCAATTTTTATGAAGATGTCAAGGACTGCTCAGACAAAGGAGTATTCCTTTCTGTCCCTATTCAATTTTTCCCAGAGATCTATCATATCTAGATTTTCTAGGAGTCTATTAACCTCCCAGTTTCTTTCTTGTTTGTTTTATGGTTATATTTGTCTGATTCTAAAAGGGCAAGGTTGAAGTCCCCCATTAATATAGTCTTGTTGCCTCTTTTGTCCTGTAATTGGCTTAAAATCTTTTCTATGAATTTGACAGCTCTACCACTTGGTACATACACATTTACTATCATTCCTGTTTCATTGTTTATGATGCCCTTTATCAAGATGTACTTTCTTCCTTTTCTCTTTTAATAAGATTTATTTTTACTTTTGTTTTATCTGAGATCAGAATCACTACTCCTGGTTTTATTTTTACTTCAGGTGAAGCATAATAAATTATTTTCTAGCCTTTTACTTTACTCTACATGTCTCTATGTCAAATGTATTTCTTGTAGACAACATATTGTAAGATTCTGTTATTTATTTTTTTAAATCTATTCTTCTATTCAGTTCTGTTTTATGGGAGAGTTCATCCCATTCACATTAACAGTTATGATTACCAGCTCTATATATCCTTCCATCCTATTTTCTTCCCTGTATATATTTTGTTCTCTCTTTTCACTTTATCCTCACTCATGTGTTTTTTAACCCATCCCATCCACTACCATATCTCCTATCACCCCTCCCCCTTCTCTTAGTAGTGTGTGTTTTTTTTTTTTTTTTTAATTATAGCTTTTTATTTACAAGTTATATGCATGCATGGGTAATTTTACAACATTGACAATTTCCAAACCTTTTGTCCCAATTTTTCCCCTCCTTCCCCCCACTCCCTCCCCTAGATGGCAGGATGACCAATACATGTTAAATATGTTAAAGTATAATTTAAATACAATATAAGTATACATGTCGAAACAGTTATTTTGCTGTACAAAAAGAATCAGACTTTGAAATAGTGTACTATTAGTCTGTGAAGGAAATCAAAAATGCAGGCGGACAAAAATATAGGGATTGGGAATTCAATGTAATGGTTCTTAGTCATCTCCCAGAATTCTTTTGCTGGGTATAGCTGGTTCAGTTCATTACTGCTCTATTGGAACCGATTTAGTTCATCTCATTGCTGAAGATGGCCAGGTCCATCAGAATTGATCATGATATAATATTGTTGTTGAAGTATATAATGATCTCCTGGTCCTGCTCATTTCACTCAGCATCAGTCATGTAAGTCTCTCCAGGCCTTTCTGAAATCATCCTGTTAGTCATTTCTTACCAAACAATAATATTCTATAATATTCATATACCACAATTTATTCAGTCATTCTCCAAAATGGAGACATGGACATCCACTCAGTTTCCATTTCTGGCCAAGTAGTGTTTTTTTTTTTTTAACCCAACTTACCCACTACCTTATCTTCTATCATCTCTTCCCCTTTCTTCTAGTGTTTTTGCCCTTCTATCCTGCCCCTCCCTTTTCTTTCTTCTTTCTCCTTCTACTTCTTATAGTGTTAGATACATTTCTTTACCCACCTGAATGATTGTTATTCCCTCTTAGAATCAAAACCAATGAGATCAAACTTCAAACAATGCTCATCCCCCTCCCTTATTTCCCTTGATTGTAATAAGTCTTTTGCATCTCTTCATGTGAACTAATTGTCCCATTATACCTTTCCTTTTCTCTTTTTCAAGTACTGATCTATTTAAATCCCTTAATGTCTTTTTCTTTGATGTCATTACATCAGTCTCCATTTACAACCATAACCTCAGTCCATCTGGTGCTCCCCTCTGTCTACCGCAGTGACATATGCAGTTCTCAAGAGTTATCAATATCATTTTCCCATCCCTAGATCTTCTGTTTTTTTCAATAGAAAAGACTGAAAGTCTCTTTCAATCAAAATATGATCAAAGCTTCATCGCCTGTCCTGAACGATGATCTTGAGGCTTTCTCGTAGTTACTTCTGGGTATGGAAGAGCTTGAACAGCTTCCTGCCTTTACTCTGTCATCTTGGCTCCATCCCTCTTTGCAATTTTTCCTTCCTTTGTGACCATTTTACCTTTTCTAAAACTATTTCTAAAACTAAAACTAATGAGCTTGTCATTTCTTATAGCATAGTAGTATTCAATCACAACCCTATGATAATTTTTTCAGCCATTCTCCAATTGATGAACATTCCTACAATTTCCAGTTCTTTGACACACCAAAGAGAGCTAATATATTTTATGTTTTAGAATATATAGCTCAAGTAGTAGTTATCTCTGGGTCAAAGTGATAGTTTAATAGATAGATAATCTATAGGTAATAGATAGTTTAATGATTTCGGGGTCATAATTACAGATGTTCTCCAAAATGGTTGGATCAGTTTACAATTCCAATAATGATAAACTAATGTACCAAATTTTCTACATTCCCTCCACTATTTGTCATTTTCTTCTATCACTTTTTCAATCATTTAAAAAAAATGATATCTCAAGGTTGTTTTAATTTGCATTTTGTCTAATCAATAATAATTAGAACATTTTTTTTCATATGAGTATAAAATGTTTTGATTTGTTCATTAGAAAGCTATCTGTTTATGTTCTATGAACATTTATCAGCTGGGAAATGGCATATATTCTTAAACATTTGAGAGAGTTCTTTATATATTTTAGATATGAGACTTTTATTTGATAAATTGTATATAATCTCCCTCCAATTTTCTGCTTTCCTTCTGATCTTGGCTATATTTGTTTTATTTCTTCAAAATCTGTTTTATTTAATGTAATAGAAATTATCCATTTTATACCTAACTTTCCTCCCCATCTCTTGTTGATTCATGAATTGTTCACCTACCCAAAAGCTTAATAAGTAATATATTCTGTATTCTTGTAATTTTCTTGGAAAATCTTTCTTTATATTTAGATCCTGTACCCATTTTGATCTTCTTGCTAAATTGTTTAATATATTGGTCTGTGCCTAGTTTTAGTCCTACTGTTTTTCCAGTTTGGCAACAATTTTTCCCATCAAAAAATTATTTTCCCAAAATCTTATCTTTATTCATGCAAAATACAAAGTTATTATGTTTATTTACTGCTGTAAATTTGATGTCTACACTTTTTAATTGATCTGTCTTTTTATTTCTTAGCCTTTACCAAAAAGGTTTATAATTACTGTCTTGTAACTTAAAATCAGGTGCTGTTAAATCTCCTTCCTTTACATTTTTTTCAATTATTTCCTTTGATATTCATGACTTTTTGTTTTTCTAAATAGAATTTGTTATTAATTTTTCTAATTCAATAAAATGTGGTCATTTAATTGGGATGATGTAAATTAGTTTGGTTAAAATTGTCACTTTTATTATATTGGCCTTGCTTATCTATGGATAATGAATAGTCCTTCACTCATATAAATGTGATTTTATTTGCATAAAATAATTTTTAAAAATAATTTTGTTTATATAGTTGAGATTTTTTTTTGGTAAATGCATTCCCAGATGATTTATCTTATCTAAAGTTATTTTAAATGGAGTATTTTATTTACTATTCTCTTCTTGCAGTTTTGTAACATAGGAATGCTGATTATTTATGTGGATTTGCTTTAAATCCTGCTACTTTGCTAACACATTTCTTTTTCAACTAACTTTTTAGTTGAGCCTTTGAGATTTTCTAAGTATATTACCTTATTGTATTCAAAAAATGATCATTTTTATTACCTCATTCTCTGTTTTGATACATTCTATTTCTTTTTTCTTCTCATTGTTGTTGCTAACATTTCTGATATGATATTGAATAATACTGGTGACAGTGGACATTTTTAAATCATATCTTATTTTACTGCAAAGTCTTCTAGTCTATCTCCATTTCAAATAACATTTACTCATAGTTTTACATAAATGCTTTTTGTCAATTTAAGGAAAAATCCATTTATAACAATATTTTTGATGTATTTAGTAAAAATGAATATTGAACTTTATAAAAATATTTTTCTGCATTTATTAATATAATCATTTTTTTTTACTTTTCTTATTGATATAACCAATTATGTTAATGATTTTCCTTATCCATTCCTGCTATAAATCCCATTTGATCATAATGTATAATCTTTGTAATATTGTTGCAATACTAAGTCAGTATTTTATTTGGAAATTTTGCATCCATATTCATTAATAAAATTGTTCTATTAATTTTTTGTGGGACTAAGTTAACACCCTGGATACTTTAGAATCAGTCGGACTCAGGATAAGCAAAAATCCTTGGTCTTTATTCTGGGTCGAAATGAGAGGAATGGACACCGGAATCTCCTCTTCCTCATTCTTCCAGGTGTCAGACTCACATTCTCACTCCATCCTCTAATCCCTCCTCCAAATCTCTCTATACACCAACAGATTAAGCCAGCATAGAATAGTGGGGTGGGCCATTTTCCAAGCATATGCTAATAGAGTATTGCCCAATAAGTAATTAGCCTTAAGTGCTCAGCTGTCCAAGTACATCTGCTCAGTTTCAGCCCATTACAAATTTTCTTTTTTCCTTTTTTTTTACTCTTCCTGGTTTAGATTTCAGTCTCATATTTATTTCAAAGAAGTGTTTTGATAGAATCTCTTCTTTATGCACTATCCATTTATTTTTCTTTAATTTGTCTTTTAAAATCCATAATAATTCAGATTTCTTCTTTGGTACAAAGTGAAGGCCAAAAACTTTATGAAGATTTTCCAGATAATGGGAGCTCTGTGCCCCTAAATTCCATGGTATGGAAGGGATAACTATCGATTGTCTTAATTTAGATGACTCAATCAGGAAGTAGCAGTGAAGAGATTTAAATTTAGATCTTCTTGCCTTTAAGTTCAAAGTTCTTTCGAAATCATCATGCTCATGATGGCTCCCCATCTTGGCTTCTGAGGCCATTATTTCAGTCTTGTAGTGGTCTAGTTCTAGCCCATACAACCAGGTTTAACTCCCATTACTCCACTTATACCCAATTTTCCAGTTACAATGGACAGTCAATTATTTTCCAGTACCAAAGTAGCTTCCAAGGGCTATGTCTCTATCTTAATCTTCCTTTAGGTCCTGCTCACATGACCCTTCCTCTGAGAATCCATCTCTTGACTTGCTCACATACTTCCCTAGTCTCAGTTGAAAATTGTCCCTCCCTTACCAAAGTTAACTGGGCCCACTTTCTGGGTATTATTTTATTTTATTTTTTTATAATTTGTATTGCCTATAGAACATGTTCCAAAAATCTCTGTGTGTCCAAAAATCTTAGGACAGTTTTAAATTAATTAAAAAGCTGAAATAAGTAAACTTCAACAGCCTAAAACTGCTCTAAGATTTTTTTGGAACATTACATCTATTTCATCCATCTACTATGCACAGATAAAACTTAATGTAGTGGAATAAACAATAAGTTTGGCATTAGAGAAAAAAACTGAAAAAGTTCTGGGTTTTGATCTTAATTGCTATGTAATTCTGATTAATCTTCTCTCTCTGAATCTCAGAGACATTTTTGGGGATATTGATACTTGTCATATGATACACAGATATGTTGTGAAGAAAGTGCTTTGTATAAGCCTCATAATCATATTATTTAATAGGAATAGGGAACCTTTTTTTTTCCTATCAAGAACCATTTGGATATTTATAATATCTAGCTAGCTTTCATAGCTAACTTTCAGCTCATCCTCACCATCACTGATAGTTGCCTTAGCAAATGATTTTTCAGTCCTTATAAGATTCATCAGCAGCCCCTTCCACACCCCTGATTTAACACCCCAGAATTAAAGATTTGAAGTTAGAGGGGACTTTGTGTTTCATCTTGTCAAATTCCTTCTTTTAGCAATGAGGAAACTGAAAATTGAAGAGATTAAATGATTTTCTAAACACAACATATATGTGAAAGAGCACTGGCCTTGTGATTTAAGAGGCTCTTCAAAGCTCACTCTTGATACTAACTATTTGTGTAAACCTGGGCAAATAAATTAATTTCCCTGTATGTCAGGTTCCTTGTGTTGATAAAGGGTTTGAACTGGAAGGCTTTGGAGGCTCCTTCTAGCTCCCCTTCAATGATCCTATAGACTCAGACTCCAAAACCAGAGTCCTTTTGTCTCATCTACAGGATTACTAGTTTATCTATAGGCAGTAGATAAAGTACTGTGCTTAATCTCAAAAAAAAAAAAAAAAAACCTGGACTTAAATCTAACTCAGGCACTTTCTAGCTGTGAACCCCAGATGAACCACACAGGAGATAATTACAGTAAAATGGGAATAATAACAGCACTACCTGGTAGGGTTGTTGTAATTATCAAAGGAGATAATATTTGCAAAATGCTTAGCATAATGCCTGATGCACAGTGGATGCTACTTAAATGCTTATTTTCAGAACCCTTTATTAATAAATATCCAGTAAATGTGATGCACAATTCAGTTTTTTTTCTGACTACAGGTGGAATATCTATCTAGGATAAATTGCTACCTTAAAGAGTAGGCTAATGCTATTCTGTAAAGAATGGGTAAAAGATATAAATGTATTTTATTAAATAAAAAAGACACATATTCTACTTCATTTTGCTGATTGTGATCCAGAGTTGTGAGGTGTATATAACATCAGGCCTGGAGACAGTAAAACTTGAGTTTAAATAGCCTCAGGCACTTAGTAGCTGTGTGACCTTGGGCCAGTCACTTAACCCTTTTTGCCTCAGTTTCATCATCTGTAAAGCGAAATGGAAAAAGAAAGAGCAAAGCATTCACATATTTCTGCCAAGAGAACTCGAAATGGAGTCACAAAGGGTCAGGTACAATTTAAAAACAACTTAACCCACACTTGCATTATCAAGATTTAAGAATTCACATTAAGATTATTCATACCAAATGAAATGAATGAAGGCATATTGCTGACTTTAAAATCTGACTGATCCTATAAGCAGTATCCTTAGTTAAAACTAGAAGGATCTTAATATCTCAATCCATGAGAGGAAAACTTTAGATAGAAGTCTAAATACATTCAATTTATTATCATCTTCATTCAGTTTACTATATTTGATTGTTGAGATCATTTTGGATGCTGATTGTGTTGCCCATTGTTTTATCCCTGGCTCTTAGATAAGTGTCTTCTATTCTACCCAAGATTTTATTGAAAAAAAAATGATTTAAAAAATTAAAATACAACAAAGTCAAGGGAAGATCTCTAGTTCTACTAAAAACTTCCTTTTGGTTGAAACTGATCCTTTGGACTCACTCATTCAACTAGTTCTTTATATAATTAGAAATTAAATTATTAATTATTTAATAATATTATTAAATAGTAATGCTATTTAATAATAATAATTAATGATTTAATTAGAAATTAAATTTGCAATTTAGGTAGTCCACATCCTTCCATCTTTTCCACAAGTGAAGTTTAAGAGATTATTAAATTCTTTGCTGAAATCCATATAGATTCTGTCTATGACATTCATTTACCCTAATGACACTATTGAAAGAAAAAAAAACAGTCTATAATAATCTTTTTGCCGAATCCATTTTGTCTCATATCTGAAGATATGATCATTCTTAGTGATCCTTTTTAAATATCTAGAAAGAAGCCCTTTAATTATAGGTTTGAAAACTTTTCCAGTAGTGTGTGTGTGTGTGTGTGTGTGTGTGTGTGCGCATGACACACTGTGTCTATATATGGCTGTGTACATTCTTTTCTCTGTGTGTGACTATAAAGTTGTTCTGTGGAAAGGAGTGTGTGTGTTTGTGTGTGTGTGTGTGTGTGTGTGTGTGTGTGTGTATGACAAATTCTCCTTGTTAACATTACATTAGTTTCTATGTTTGAGTGACAGTAAGAGTGTCCTGTAGGAAGGAGTCTATTTATGTGTGTGTGTGTGTTTATGTGGGTTTCTGTGTGATGAGCAGTTTGCAGCAGATATGGTCACCATTTCTTGCCTGTCAGAAGGAATCATTTTCCTCTAAGTCAGCTTTCTGTACATTCTTTTCCCCCTAACAGTGGTTGTTAAATTTGATAGAACAAAACCAGCCTGTTGACTGCCGTTCCTTGTTCTCACAATAGATAGCTTTTACTATCCCTGGCAGAATGCTTGTCTGTAATAGATCTCATAGCAAAGCCTTAACTGCATTTCTCTGACATCCAGCAGATGAATGTTGCATATCTAGCACTAGGGCTCTTTGCAAGGTCAGGTTAGAGGAAACAGAAATTAACTGCTTTTATAGATGAGGAAAAATCTGATTTTAAATATCTAATTTCTTGACCATTGGCCAAAGTTTTCTAGAAGCTAATATAGACTCTAGAGAGAATTTGAATACCATTAGAATATAAGATTGCTGAGGACAGAAACTGTATTTTTCTCTTGTACTTGGCACAGTGTATGGCTCACTTAATAAATGATTGTTGACTTGTTGAAATCATTCTAGTTACACATGTTTAACCTATTGAGAGTGATATGTTTTCTTTTGGGAAACATTGTGATGATATGGATTTGAATATTCAGATAATTAAGGAATCACTTAAAATGGCTATCATCTTACTTCCATACAAGACTATAAACTAATTAACTTTCCCAAGATCCTTCTTGGTCTCTGATTATCTAATGAATCCCTGACATAATCACATTTCCAAATGAGTTCTTAGTATGTTCACCTAGATCTAACTACCACTTTTAGATAATATGCAAAATAATCAGAAATTTGTTAAATTAACTTGACTTCCACAGCAGGCAATGGACTTGAATTTTTATCCTTTTGCTCCCCTTCCTTAGCTACCTACTTTTCTAAATGTTAGTATAGTGTATTCATGTTGAGGGATTTTTCAGTTGTCCTTTCAATATACTGGCCATCCCCATCATCTTAGACTGACATTTAACTTCATAGAGCTTTTGTGATAACTTTATATGTCTTTCACTGAATCCAACTACAAGCCATAAGTACAAGCCATAAAAAGTAGCATATTCAAGAGTAGCAAATTTGATTTTGTAAAAACCAGAGTGTAAAAAAAAAAAAAAAAAACAGAGTGTAGCTAAAGATTCAGCTCAATTTTAACTTGGTCTAAACTGGCCTGTTTCCTTTTCTCTTTGAACATCACTCAAAGAGTGGAAGTGTACCCATGTTTAAATTTTATTTCAGCCTGACATGCCCTTTTGTAATTGTACAAATAGCTCTGTCTGATTGTCATGTTAGATTACAATATGGATTTAAATGCCTTCAAGTCAGACAAGTCAAATACTGGGTCATAAGTCAACATTTAACAGAAGAAATGGGATATTAATGGAATTAAATTTGAAATCTTTAAAGCTAAAAATTGATATACCAAGAGAAGGAAAAAAATGAGATTTTCATCTATGTCACCATCTTCCCCTATGTAAGAAAAGAGGTGTTTGTTATCATGGTATTTCTACCTTGTAAACATTGAGGAGTTCTAAAGTTTTATTGACATGAATAATAAATTGTGTTTTCCAGGTCTGAAAGACAAGAATGTTATAGTGTTTAGCACTGGTTATTAGGGGTATACTTCTGGGAATTTTGGTATGACCCTTTCCATTGCAGAAAAAAAAAAAAAAACCCGATGAGTTTTATTGGTTAGGACTTTGGATGCAATAACAATGAAATATATCTGTGCTTACAAACACAATTTATAACAGAATCTCAGAATCAACAGTGATCTAACATGCCATCTAGTTTCTTCAAGCTTGGTCTACAATCACCAGTATACTATAACTAAAATATACTTGAAAAGTTCAATCACTAGAAACTCTACCTTTCTCAAAGTAGTACATTCTATTATTAGAAAGGTTGCACAGTGGATAGCGAGATCATAAAGGCTCATCTTCATGAATTCAAATTTCTGCCACAAACACTTAACTCTGGAACCCTGGTCAAATCACTTAAATCACTTAACCTTATTTGCCTCAATTTCCTCCTCTATAAAATGAAATAGAGAAGAAAATGGCAAATCACTCCAGTATCTTTGCCAAAAAAACCCAAAATGGAGTTAGGAAGAGTCAAATAGCACTAAACAATTGTTAGGAAGCCTTTTCTCACAAGGATAAGGATAGGCACTAGACCTATGGTTTCATTTGCATCAGGAGAAAGCTCATTGACTCTTGTAGCTTGGTACCTTCTTTTCAATTTGTAATCTTAGAACATTGCCAAGGATGCTCAGCAGTTAAGTGATTTCTTCAGAGTTGCATAGTATCAGAAGAAGATGCATGTCTTCTTGGTTTTGAAGTCATCTCTATAGTCACTAAGTCAATCTGTCTTTTGATATCATCCTTATAAAAAAACTAAAATTCACCATTGAGCTAATTCCTCCCATTATTCTGAAATATATCCTCTGATATTAGGGTCTAATCTTTCTTCCACACAGAATTCCCTTAAATACTTGAAGATGGCTATATCTGTATTGTTTTCTCTAAACTATCCCCGGTTCCTTAAATTTTATTTCATATTTTAAAATACAGAAATTTCATTAGTTTTGTTGGACTCTGTAGTTTGTATCATGGCATGGAAATGGCCTTAAAAAATATGACATATATAAATGAATAGAATATAACACACATGAAGTACTTAAAAATGGGAGCAAAGATGGGAGCACCATCTCTGTAGTCTTGGATAGCATATTTTTTTTTCTAATGCAAAATTATAGTATTGTGGATTTTTTATTGCCTATTGGAAAACTGTTAACTCATTTTGTTTGTAGATCTGACATCGTCATTGGAATCTGCTATCCATCTTATATATTGTATTTGTAAAGATTTTTTAAACAAGTAGAGAAATTCCCATTTATCCTGATTAAAATACATTTTCTTAGAATTTCACAACAATTTGAATTATTGAGATCACTGGATCCTGTTTCTGTCTTCCAATATATGACTGATTTCTTTCCATCTCTTGACCTCCTCTCCCTTCCCCAGATTTTTAATTTCTGCAAATTTGGCAAGATTGCTTTTTATGTCTTCATCCAATGCATTGAAAATTGAATAGCACAAGGCCAAAGATTGATATTGAGGGTAGAAGTTCAGGGAGTGAACTATTGGTGATTTCCCTCCAAGTTGACCTCTCTACCAAAACAGATCAAATTGCACAATTATCTTTGCCATAGAGACACAGCATAACATAACCATTGTGGTCTGCTCATAGATTACAGAACAAAACAAAATAAAAACAAAGAAAAAAATAAATGAAAGCCTAACATTTCCTATGACACACACTGGTTATGCAATAAAGTATTCTTTCAATATCTCAGGAAATTCCTCAAGTTGTATAAATTACAGAATATATATGTGTGTATATATATATATATTTCCTATGTTGGTGTAAAGACTATCTTTATGAGGAGTTTCTTACATAGATAAAATCATAGATCCAAAACAACAACAACAAAATAAAATTATCTCTTATTTTCCCACAAGAAGAACGGTAGAGGCTTTTTGATATAGTCTACTGAAATCAAATTAGGCTATATCCATGGCATTTTAATCTGCCAATCCAGTTAATCTGCTAAAATGGAAATTATAATAACAGCCTGGCACAAATTTGAGTTGATCAAGCCATATTGGTTCTTCCCTTTCTAAATTTTTATAAGCCATCCCTCCAATTTACATGCATATTTTTTTTTTTGGCTAAAAATTGAAATTAAACCTAACAATCTTTAGTTCTCTTCATTTTTCATTGAAAACCAGAACATTCTCCCTTTTCAAAGGGTATGGATTACCTTTTAAAGAATATCTTGTTAAAGGCACTGACAATGGATCAGTTGATTATGTCTGGCTATTCTTTCAGTAAACTAGGGTAGAATTTTTAAAGCTGTTGATTTGGACTTATCAATGTCATCCTGATCCATATCTTATCTTTTTACTTACTTTGCATTTCAATTGCATATTAACAATCTTTGGTATATTCTCATCCTCCTATCCTCATCTAAATATTGTTCTCTTTAGAAAAGAAGAAAATGAAAGTATAAAGTGATTGCCTTCTCACTATCATTACTTATCATTTTCCCAAATGCCCTAAGAAAAATTTCTATCACTTATTTAATATTTTATTTTCTTATCTAAAAATATGTCTCCACTACCTTTTGCCATTCTTCACATTCATCATGGGTCTCTTTTGAACTTAAGTCCTGAGGAGACAATTCTTTTTAATTATTATTATTTTTTTTTAATTTTAAGTACCAAGTTCTCCTCACCCTAACTGCTCCCATAGAAACTGTAAAGGCAAAGAATATGATGCAAATAATACAAGTGAAGACATGCAGACATATTTTCATTTTTTTAAAGTAGTTTCAGTCAAGTCTGACTCTTCACAACTTCTGGGGTTTTCTTGGCAAAGAAACTGGAGTAGTTTGCCATTTCCTTTTCCAGATCATTTTACATTTGAGGAAATTGAGACAGATAGAGTTAAGTGATCCAGGATCATACAGCTAGTAAGTGTCTGAGGCACATGGCACTCTATCCACAGTATTTAATTTAAAAATATTTTTCCACAAAAAGAACTACTGATATTTTTAAACATATACTTTCATCCCCTGCTTCTGTCTCTTTTTTGATTTCTTTAGAATACTGGCCTAGCAGTGGTATTGCTGAGACAAAGAATAAACACAGTTTTCTAGCCCTTTGGGCAAATTTCTAAATTGTTCTTCAGAGTGAATAAACTGGTTTAGGACTTCACCAACATTGCATCAGTGTACCAATTTTCCCACATTCCCACTAGAAATTGTCATTTTATTTTTTAGCATGTTAGTGAACCTGCTAGGAAGAGGTAATGTCTCAAAGTTGTTTTAATTTGCCTTACTGCAATTATTTAGAATATTTTAAAATGAATATGGATTTTTTTTCCTGAAAACTGCCTATTCATATCATTTGACCATTTATTAATTGAGAAATGGCTCTTTTCCTCCAAACTTATCTCATTTCCCCATATATTTGAGAAGTGATACCTTTATCAGAAAATCTGCTGTAAAATTTCCCCTCAGTTTCCTGTTTTCCTTCTAATTTTGATGGCATTAGTTTTGTTTGTGCAAAGATTTATTAAATTTAATGTAATCAAAGTTAATCAATTTATTTATTATGATTCTATCTCTTTTAATTATGTTTAAAGTCATTTTAAACTTCAATACAAAATAAGAAAAATAAAAACCAAAGCTATTTGAATAGCAAAAGATAAAAGGAAATTCAAAATATAAAGGAATAAATTTCCAGTTCAAGAAATCCTATATAATAAATGCTATACATTGTATTCAGAGTTCTTTCTTTTTTTTTTTCTTGTAAATTTCTTTTGCTCTTTGCTGTGCACTTTTAATTTTATTTTTTCCTTCCTGCCCCAGCCCCTAGGAAGGTTATGATTAAGCATAGATATATCTATTCATCTACACAGAGATATAGATATACACACAGATACAAATGTATATACATATAAAAACCCTAGATATATAAAATCATACACATATATGTATATACATAAACATAACTGTAATATGTTTATTTTCATTTGTCCCTGTTTCTCTGAAGGTAGATAGCATTTTCCTTTCTAAGTCTTTTCACATTTTTCTAGATCCATCAGGTTGTCATTTCCTATTTCTTAGCAATTTTCCAATATTATGCTGTCAAGTTATTGTAAATATTCTAAAACAGTTTGTGAAATAATCCGAACCAATATGGTTGACATATAGTGTAGTTTCTCTATTTTTCTCTATTAATTAAATCTGTTTTAGCTTTCACTTTGAGAACATGATTCTTAACCCTTCTTTTTCATATATAAAAAATTCTGGCCCTGATCTTTATTTTATATTTGTGTGTATCTGTCATTTTTATAATATTTTCTAAAATTTTTATTGAATGCAAATTTTTAATCTACTGTTTTCAATATATGGTTAAATTCATCCAATTCACATTCCAAGCTATAATTATTTGTTGTTCATTTGTCTCCCTCCTATTTTTTCCCTTATTCTTTTTCCCCTATTCTTATCCCTCTTTACTCCTCTTCTTTGTTCCTATCTGTCACCCAATTCATATATTTCCAGAATCTTCTACTTCTACCCACTACTTTATCTGCCTATTATTTAACTTACTTTCTCCAAGAACCCCTCTCTTCCCCGCATCCTACCCCTTCTCTCTTCTTTCTGTCTGAATTTTAAAAATCTTTTACAACTTCCAAATATATATGTTGTTCTCCCTTTATCCCATTCCATTAATCTATACCCCATTTTATATCCTCTTCTTCTATCCCCTCACCCTTTTATTTATAAATTTAGAAGATTTTTATTCCTTTCTAAATGTATATGTTGTTTTCTCTTTAACCCAGATCTGATATGAATAAAGTTCCCTCCAAAAATCATTCTCTTATCCTCTCTCTATTCCCTTCACCATTGCTCTTTTCGTTATTTCTGAATTTAGAAGAGTTTCATATATACATACAAATAAACTTATGCATATATACACATATGTATGTATACACATACTTATATGTATGCATATACCTATATCTATATGCATACACATATGTATGTATTGCTCCCTCATTAACTTATCCCAATGTGAATAGAGTTCCAGAATTACCATTTCTCTTCCCTTACCCAATTCCTCAGTGTCAATTCTTCCTCTCAAACCTCAATTATATGAGATAATTACTCTTTTTACTTTTCTTACAGAATTTTGCTTTGTAGAATCACATCATATTCAGCTCTATCCCGATCTTTCTTTGGAACTACCTAATTACTAAAAAGAACCTTAAGCAAATGATTTCTATTTCCACATATAAAAAGTAAACAATGTGTCCCTATTAAATCCCTTGTAATTGTTATTTGATGTTTAACTTGTATTTCTCTTGGATCTTGTGTCAAATTTTCTATTAAATTGAGTTCTTTTTGCAAAACAAAATTCTGAAAATCTGACAATTCATTCTTCCCCTTTTTCATTCAGGATTAAAATTAAAATTGCTGGATATTTTAGGGCACAATCCCATTTTTTGATCTTCAATAAATATTTTTTCAAGATCTAAAATCTTTTAATGTACCTGCTGCTATTTCCCGTATGATTCAAATTGTGGATCCATCATACTTGATTTTTTTTCTTCTTGGTCTTAATATAATTTTCTCTTTAACCTGAAGGTTTGGGAATTTGGCTATGATATGCCTATAAATGTTTCTCTTAGGATCTCTTTCAAATGGTAATCAGTGAATTTATTTTTATTTCTACTTTCCCCTCTTATTCTTAATACTTCATGAAAATTCTTTAATCATTTCATATTTTTGTTTCTTTTATAATAATAGCCTTTTATTTTCAAATTACATGCAGAGATAGTTTTCAACATTCACTCTTACAAAACCTTGTGTTCCAAATGTTTCTCCCTTCCTCATCCCCTTCCCCCTCCTCTAGACAGAAAGACATCCAATATAGGTTAAACATGTACAATTCTTCTAAATATATTTACACATTTATCAATCAGCACAAGAAAAAATCAAATCAAAAGAAAAAAATGTGAGAGGAAAAAACAAGCAAGCAAACAACAAAAATGGTGAGTAATACGTTGTGATCCACATTCAGGGCCCATAGTCCTCTCTCTGGATGTGGATAGCTCTCTCCCGGTCTCTCAATCACAAAACTATTGGAATTGCCTTGAATCATTTCATTGTTTAAAGGAGCCAAGTTGAACACAAGTTGCTGTTGCTGTATACTATGTTCTTTTGCTTCTACTCATTTCACTTAGCATCAGTTCATATAAGTCTATACAGGTCTTTCTGAATCCAGCCTGCTATTTTTTATAGAACAATAAAAATCCATTAGTTTCATATACCACAACTTATTCAGTCATTCCCCAACTGATGGGCATTCACTAAATTTCCAGTTCCTTGCCACTACAAAAAAGGGCTGCTATAAACACTTTTGCACACATGGGTCCCTTTTTCTCCTTTATGATATGATTGGGATACAAACCCAGTGGAAATACTGTTGGATCAAACAGTATGCACAGTTTGATAGTCCTTTGGGAATAGTTTCAAATTTCTCTCCAGAATAGTTGAATCAGTTCACAATTCCACCAACAATATAGTAGTGTCCCAGCTTTTTCACATTCCCCTCCAACATTTATCAATATCTTTTCTTGTCATCTTAGCCATTTTAAGAAGTGTTCTCAGAGTTGTCTTAATTTGAAGTCTTCTAATCAATAGTGATTTAGAGCATTTTTTTTCATATGACTAGAAATGGCTTTAATTCCTTCATTTAAATTAATCATTTCTTATGCTGTTATGATGAGATTCTTTTTTTTTTTTAAAGCTACAAAGCTTTCAAGTAATCAAAGTCAAATAGCATGTTTGTTCTTCTTGATCTGTGCTACAGATAAGTTCTTCTTATGAGATATTCCATATTCTTTTTTTTTATTCTTTCATTCTTTATATTTTGTTTATAATTTCTTGGCTTCTTCTAACTTTATTTGATTTCCCTTGTCCAAGTCTAATTTTCAAGGACTCCTTTTCTTCCTTAAAATTAAAAATAAAACTCTTTTTTTCCAGCTGGTTGACTTTCTGCCAGACTTTCTAGTTTTTGTTGAATAGTGAGTTCTTGACCCAAAAGCTTGAGTTTTTGCACTTATCAAACACTAGGTTACAGTGGTCATTTATTTCTATATGTTGTGTGCTTAATCTATCCCATTGATCAACATTTTGTTTCTTATTCAATACCAGAATGTTTTGATGAATATCACTTTGTAGTTAACTATAAGACATCATTGCTAAGCTTCTTTTCTTCACCTTTTGTCTTTGATTCTTCTTTTAGTTCTTTGAGATTCATTTATTATTTTTCTATTTTAAAAATCACTCTTTGACAGTTTTATTATTCCTCTTTCATAGTTTGATTATGATTTAGTTATGGCACTGAATAAGTAAAATAATTTAGTTAGTTTCATCTTTTTTATATTGGTTTTCTTTACCCATAAGCAATTAATATTTCTCCAATACTTAAATTTTTTCTTTAATTGTGTAAAAGTATTTTTGTAGCTGCAATTTGTAAACCATATAGTTTCTGTGCTTTTTTTTTTTTGCCAAGTAAATTTTCAAAAATTTTATACTGTTTGTGGTCATTTTAAGTGGAATTTCTCATTTTGTCTTTTCCTGTTAGGTTTTTGCTGGTAATATATACAAATGCTATTGATTTATATGGATTTGTTTTATATCCAATAATTTCATTAAAAGTTGCTAATTGTTTCAACAAGAATTTTAATTGATTCTCTTAAGTTCTCTAAATATATCATCATGCCAATTTCAAAGAGTGCTAGTTTTGTTTCATCTTTGCCTATTCTTATTCCTTCAATTCTTTTTCTTGGATTATTGCTGTGGCTAGCATTTTTTTTCAGCACAATATGGAATAACAGTGGTGATAATGGACATCCTTGCTTCACTTCTGATCTTACTGGAAAGGCACCTAGTTTATCTCCATTACAGATAATGCTTGCTCTTAGTTTTAGATAGAACTACTTGTCATTTTAAGAAAGCCTCCATTTTTTTCTATGTTTTCTAGAATTTTAAATAGGAATGGGTGTTATGTATTTTGTCATGTTTTCTCTACATCTATTGATGTATTTGCATGCTTTTTGGTTGTTTTATTATTGATATGGTCAATTATCCTTATACTTTCCTTTATATTGAATTATCTTTAATACTCTTCTTGAAAGATCATGGTCCTCTTTTTTTTGTTGTTGTTCATGTTCTGTCATCAATATTTACTTCCATCTTCTATATATGTCTCAAAAAATCAAATTGGTTAATGAGATTATTATATAGCCATATTGTTTCTTTTTCTTTCTTATTTAAAGTGCTCTGTTTGTTGTTTTTATTCTTAACAACTTTCCCTGTGACCTGAACTGACTTCATCTTTAAAATTTGGATTTATCACTTTCACTTAATCCCATCTCTAAAACCTTCAAATCCACCCTCCTAAAATGTAGGGTACATGCTATATCAGGGTTTCTTAAAACTTTCCCACTCATGACACCTTTTCATTCAAGAATTTTTTATGTGATGCTGAGTCTATAAAATAGGTATACAAATCAAATGATTACTGATAATAAATATTAATTTTTCAATGACCTCTTATGGATTCATAACCCAGTTTTTAAAGCTGGGTTCTAGATAATGCCTTCTTTATTCTCCTTCTTTATCATGACTTTCAAGAATGAAAAGTGATTTCAAGAGTGTGACATTCCCTCAAAAGTCCCATCATTTTCATTTCAATTGTCAGTTCTTCATTTTTATTCCATCAAATACATGTATTAAATGCCAATTATTTTATAGGCAACATGCTAAAAAGAAACTTGTATTTTTTTTTTTTTTCCATATCTG
This sequence comes from Antechinus flavipes, assembly GCF_016432865.1. NCBI lineage: Eukaryota > Metazoa > Chordata > Mammalia > Dasyuromorphia > Dasyuridae > Antechinus > Antechinus flavipes. Next base: position 648,725,837 of record NC_067399.1, on the reverse strand, counting down.
AGGTTGGATTTGAACTCAGATACTCTTGACTTCAGGGCCAGGATGCTATTCACTGTGCTATCTAGCTGCCCCAGAACCTTGTATTTTTTAAAAGAAAATAATGCTTTCCCTCAAGTATATTATATATATATATATGCATATATTATATTGTTTATATATGATTATAATATTGTACATTAGCAATATATTATCATATTATATAACATTTTAGAATAGATAAAACAGTAAAGGAGGATCTCATGAAATAATTGGTATTTTAAACTAAGATTTGAAAAATAATTAGACATTCTAAGAGATGAAAAGGAATAGGAATATGGGATATGATCTGTAAAAAGGCAAAAAGATGAGAAACAGAATTTTGTGTTTGAGGAACAGCAAAAAGGCCAGTTTTTTTTTTTTTTTTGAATTCTAAACTATGAAGACAAATGATAACTAGTAAGCCTAGAAAGATAGATTAGGCTTCAGTTTTTGTGGACTTTAAATATCTCATTGGGGTATTTGTATTTGATTCTAGAGGCAATTGGGGATCATCAAAGTTTGTTTAATAGGAGAGAAATATAAGGAAAGTCCCTTTGAAATGTTTTAGAGAAATCCCTTTGACAGTTGTGGAGAATAAATGGATTGAAAAGATATTTAAAGCATGTACATTATAAAATTATTATAATAGTCCAGTCTAGAGATGATGATGACCTGAAATAAGACAATGGATCCTTAATTTCAGTGAAAGACAATGATGAAAGGAGGTAGAATCTATATGACTTGGCTAATAACTGAATTCAAATGTGTAAGAGGTAGGAATTAAAGGTGACTCACAAGGTTCAATGGTAGGAGACTAGGAAAAATAGTGGGGCTTTGGAGGGAAAATGACACATTCTGCCTTTAATATATTGAGTGTAAGACTTATACAGGACCTCAGGTTAGAAATGTCAAAGCTCTGTAGATATTTCAAAATTGGAGCTCAGGAGACATTCTAGTGCTCAATTCATAAATATGAAAATCATATAATAATGATTTATTAATAATGATATTATTTTATTTAATTTATTATAATAATGATTTAATAATAATAATCAGAGATAATGATTGAACCCAAATGAGCTGATAGCATCCCCAAAAGAGGGTAAATAGAGAGAAATGGAGGGGACAGATTCTCAGGACTTTTCTGACAGTTGAAGATATAATATGAAGGACCCAAAGAATTTTAAGAAACATTCATGAAGGAATGAAGAAAAAAAACTAAGAAAGAGCACTAACAAAAACTTAAGAGAATAGAGTAATCATTAGAAGAGGATGGTCAATTATGGCAGATGCTGCACAGCAGTAAAAAAGGATAAAAAAAAGAAAAGGTGCATTTTGATTTGGCAATTACGAGATCAATGTGAGTATGAAGTCTGAGAATATTTGACAAGAGGTTGAGAATCTAGTTCCAGATGGCAGTTTCTCTATCTCTTGCTTTCCCTTTTGAAAAAAAAATTAACATTGAGTAAGTTAAGAATATATTAGTTATTTTGCTTTTGCTAGAGAGAGGAAGATCCATCACAATCACTATGAAAGTCTATTCCATGAAAGCTTATGATTTGTTTTTGACCTTTCCATTTTCTACTGCTCAAGCATATGTAGAAAAGTCCATTGTTAATATTGCATCTGTGTCTTTCTTCCTTGACTCCAGTCCAAATATATTCAAATATACTTTATCACATGACTTCCAAATCTCCTCACAAAATATATTAATATAATTTTTCATAGCTTGCATTAATTCTTATTTTTTAATGATGTGTACCTTTGAAAGCCTCATTCCAGTCATATGTACCAATTCCTATAAACTGAAATTTGTTTTCTTTAATTAGAATCTCCCAGTTGATTGCTTGTGTCATATTTATTTTGATGTAAAAAATTCCTTGCTTTTTGTTACAGGCCTTCTTGTTTGCTCTCTTTCTTCCCTTCCCTCCACCCCCTCTTTGAATTCTGGAATACTTGAATTCAATTTTAGCTTTAGATCTCACTATCTATGTAACTTTGGGGAAGTCACCTAACCTCTGTCACAATTTGCTCAAGTGTAAAATAAGGATAATTATATCATTTATTTCCATACTTGTGAAGCTCAAATGAGAACATTTTAAAGGTTTTATCACAGAACATGGCACATAGATATTATTATCAGTGCTACAACTATATTCTATAATAGCTACCACCACCACCACCACCACTACTACTACACTACACTATTACTACTACTATTAATTGTATTTAATTGCTACTTTTAGGGCAAATATATGAGGACATTTTCCCTTTGTACCTCCCTTTTCGATTTAAATTACTCTTAGTGAGATTGCAAAGATGGCAACAAAGTAAACATCTCCTGGCACTTGTTAATAATAATGATAACAACAAATAACATTTAATTTATATGAAACTCTATTATTGGTTAAATGTTTTAAATGTCTTAGATTGTTTGATACAATGACCTTCTAATGTAGGCAAAAAAGGATTAATATGCTCTTTGAAAGATGAAGAATTGAAACACAGAGAAGATGCATCTTACTCATGGTCACAGAGCTCATTAATGTCAAGAGTGGTGGTTGGAATGGAAGTACCCAACTCTAAGCCCAGAATATATTATATCATGCTAATTCTTTTGTTGGGTCTACACCATAATTCCTCTATTTTATGTCACAAGCCATAAATTCAAATTCCATTCCTTTCAATTCAATTAGTAGGACTATCTATTTACAACCAGAGAAGACATTATAGGTAATCTAGTAGAAGCTCCTCTCTTTACAGTTTGGTAAACTGAATCCCAGAGAAGTTCAATGACAGACTAAGACTCACACAGCTAGTAAATGAATAAGGTAGGGTAAAACCCAAATCTTCTTGAGTTAAATTCAAGCACTCTATTCATTCTACTACACTATCTCAAATTTAATTAGACATCTGATGATTTGGAACTTAATCTGTACAAATACTTGCTAGATTCTGAGGACATAAATAGCTTGTGTGTTCCATAATTTTATATTCTCCTGGAAAAATAGCATGTAAAGAGATAAGCTCAAACAAAATTATTTGAGATGAGAAAGAGTTTTAATGAATATGGTGTCATGGTTCTCAGACACTAATGTTTTAGTGAGTTATTCATTTGCTAAATAGACCTTTCTCTGAAAATCCTTATTGTTAATGGGTAGATGATACATCAATGGTGATAGTAAGATAGAGATGATGGATAGGGATAGATAGAGTTGGATAGGGATTAATAGAATATTTCTTAAGCACTTAGTATATGTTAAAACTGTGATACATTATGAGAGTACAAATAAAACAAAAATTATATTCATGATTTCAAGGATCTTGCCTTGCAATGGAAAAAGACAATACAAAAAGTGGAATAAGAAGTGTTGCTGGTGATGAAGTAAAGTCCTCAGTGAAGAGGTGATCAAGAACTTGAGTTTGTCTCAAGCACCTCTTGAAACCTGGGTTCTGGCCAATTCAAAGAGAGGGCCATAGGATAGCAATGTTTCCAGAGGAAGAAGGCTGCTAAAGGAAAGTTGAAGAAGTCCAAAGATTGAAGAGAAAATATAGGCATGTAGGATAGCAATTAAGATACTCTCTCTAATCTTAAATTCTTTAGGCTCTTGTCTAGGACTTTCTTATGCTTAGCAATACTTTCTTGGTTTCTTCTTGTAGTCTCACATTGCCTATGTGAATCACTAGGAGATGCTCGTGTTCATTTGGTTTGACATTTTACATAGACTGCCAAATTTGACCTCATGAGAATTTTTAAAAATGGCAAGAAAGGGGACCTTGCAAGATGACAGCAATATCAGAATAGAAGGAAATTTGAAGATAATCCACTCCAAAGGGCTCATTTTACAAATGAAAACACTGAAGTCACCAGAGATTCAATAGGTCATCTTAAGAGAGAAAGGATTTGAACCTAGATTGTTCAACTTGAAATTTAACATTCTAGTCAAGGCACCATATTAATCGTTGTGATCCATGACATTTCTCAGAGGAAATTAATTCTCCAGTGAACCTTGTTTCCTGATGAAGAAATATATAGTGATGACATATTTCAAAACAACTAACCCATGCCTAGGAGGCCTGTGATTTTGCAGTAGATTGCCCTATCCATCTGTTCTGCAAGTCTCACTGTAGTTACCAAGAATATATCTCTTAAATAATTAGAAACAAGAAAACAAACAAAATATGAATAACTGTAATCCTAGGCAAATTTTTTTTTTAAAAATCTAATAATCACATAATCTAAAAGCAAAAAAAATCTCAAAACACTGTCTACTCCTGTGTAGTTCCATTATTGTCTCCTAGACCAATCTCTCCCTGACTGAGAATCACTTTGGAAGATCCCAAATAATTCATCACTCACTATTGAATTGAATATTACTAATGAGTTGGAATCTGCTATCTCTAGTGGCCAGACATTTCTTTTCAAAAATATTTTTAATTCAATTTTATTTTATTTTCTCAAATAGTAAGCATTTATTTTCTCTCTCTCCCATCCTTACACTTAAAAATAATGAACACAAAACCCCAGAAGCCAATATGCATACTCAAGCAAAACTAATTCCCATAATGGCCATGTCCAAAATTGTGAGTCTCATTCTGCATAATTTATCCTTCACTTCTCTGTTGGGAATATTTAATTGTTTTGCTTTTGTCTTTATATCCCAAAGCATTTAGCATTATGCTAGAACCTAGTAAACACGTAATAAATGCTTGTTGTTTGCTTGCTTTCTTGATTGATTATATTGAGCTAAAATCTGTCTCCTATATCCTGGTCATTACATTATCTTTGTGGTAAAGTAAAGTTATCCAGGACAAGAAATTATTTCACCTTATGCTTTGCTATTGAGATAAATTATTTCATATTTTGCCAAGCAAAGTAGCTGTTATTCTTCTCTGGTGGACTGCATCCAACTGTGGCTGGCATCTCCAAGTATGTCAAACATTAGAGCCCAGTTGTAATGGTAGGAGTTCAGTCAGTTAATACTAGTCTAAACAATGTGAATGGAAAATTTCAAAATGTCTATTTAATGGAGAACATGAAAGTCAATGAAATTAAGACATCCATTTCTAGGGGTGTTCTTCCCTTAGGTCACTGATTCTTTATACTTTTAAGCCATCTCTATGGGCTTCCCTGAAATCAAGCTCAGAGACTGGTTGTCCCTTTTTCTCACTTCTATATCTTCTCTCCTTTAAGTTCTGCCCTTGAAGATGGAAAGAAAGTAGAAAAGCAATTATGATTGGGTATAATAAAAATGGCAGTTAAGCCAAGATGCTATTTTTCTGGTGTCTGGTAATATTTAATCTGATTCCCTTCAGAAGCTCATCCTCATGAACTGATTATTAAGTACTTATATATTCTTGGCAATGGATTAGTTACCATTGCTACATGTGGGGCACAGGGCCCTACCAAAATACTTGGATCTTAGAGTCATGTCACAAAATAATAGATTTGAACTAGAAAGGATATTATAAGCCATATGAGTCAACTCCTTGTAAATGAAGGAATTGAAACTCAGATGGGGTAGTGACTTATCCAAGAATGTAGAAACCATTTTCAAATTTGGCATACTTGTTAAACTCAAAAGATTTCCCTGAAAACCTTAGAATGGTACAACAAAACAAAATACTAAAAATAGCCTCCATCCTTGTTAAGAATTAAATTCTGATTTTGAATCCCCAAAATTATATAAGCTAAAAAACATAGTTGAAGCTTAAATGCGTGCCCATGAAATTTAGAATTCAATCCTAATTGTTTTATTTGCAAATTCTGTAGTTTTCCTCTTGCATGACAAATCTCATGCTTCCATTTTGGTAGATCCATGTTTTGAGGATATCTTTTTCAATCAAATAATATCAAATACATGTCTGAATTCATATAAAAGGAATGTATTAGCAGGGAAGGTTAAAAATGTATATAGGGGTAACTTAAATAATCTGCTTAACAGAATTGTGAGGGAAATACTTTGAGAAGTCTAAAATCATGTATAAATGTGCATTACTTTTGTTTTCATTTTATATTTGATGGAATTAAGGTTAAAATAATCTGGGGACAAGTCCTCAATCTATCCCTTCTTTATTTTTAAATGTCCAGTGGTAATATCATTGTTAATATTATTGTTATTGTTATTGTTATTATTATTATCCAGTATGTTATAATGTATAAGTAAGTAAACTTAGAACAAAACATATTCATCCCAGATGGATTCCTTTCAAGTACAGGCCCCTTTTCCTGTCTCCCCCAATTTATTGATTGACAAGGTCAAGCTCTCTTCAACCAATGTTCAAGAATCTCTGTTTATAGTTGTAAACTTTAGAGAAATTTACAAACCTATATTGGTAGAATGAATTTCCTCCTCAGGGAATTCCCTAGATCAAGAGACCACAGGTACCATCTTTATGCTACTCCACATGACTAATTCTTATTATTACTATTATCATAATTTTGGCATGGATCAGTTAGTCAGAATACCTCATGTCTAATTCTCACCTTGGAAAGCACAAATAATCTGGCCTTGGGGCATAAAAAAATGGAAATGGCAGAAACAACTGGGCATGACTGCCCATGAGAGGATAAGGGAGCCCTTTTCCTGTACATTAGACTGACTGATGGAAGAAGCTGATTCACAAAAAGCTATCCTTAAAAAGGGAAAATTAAGATAAAGAAGAGAAAAGGATTTGAAGACCAACTTAACCTGTTTTGAATTCTCTTTACCAAGATTGAAGTGATTTATAAATATTTTAAAAAGGCTTCTGGATTCAGAGCTGAATTGCTATTCAGTCCTTTTTCTATCATGCCCAACTCTTCATGATCCCATATGGGCTTTTCTTGGCAGAGATATTGAGTTGTTTGCCATTTCCTTCTCCAGATCAGGAAACTGAGGCAAAATGGGGTAAGTGACTCAGCTAGGTCATAGAGTTAGTAAGTGTCTTGAGTCCAGATTTGAAGTCTTCCTGACTCTAGGTCTCAAACTCTATTGAGTGTATATTCTATCTGCTTCAAAACTGAGAGCAGTCATTTAATCTAAGCCAGACCTTTCACAAATGAGGAGTGAGTATCTGAGAAATTATATATGTTTTCCTATGTCACACAGGCAGAGTGAAATATAACCAGTATTCAAATCCTTTATTTTTCCAGTTGTAAAATGATAGGAAAAAAGGTCAATAATTATGACAGTAGTTACCCTCATATGATACTTTGGGGCTTGGAAGGCACTGTCATTACAACAACATTTTAATGTATATTGTTTTAAAGTGTTAGTGCTAATTTTCACATGATATGATAAAGGGAGTTAGAGGAGACATTAACTTCCCCTTTCCTACTTTTCCTTCCTTTCCCATAGAATTTGTTCTTGAGTAATTTCCTCATTATGTTCTTCCCCGACTGCAATAAAAGCTTAAGTAGCATCTCTAAATGAGAACTAGTAGAGCCAAGGCCCTACCTTTAGTTATAAGCCACATGGGTGCTGACTATGATAGAGGAAATATTAGGCCATTTATGAAAGGAAGGACCTTGGTTGTGTAGTTGAAGATATTTCCTCATTAAGCAGAATCTGGTTGTGTTCATCAAATCACAGCACATAGATAACTATTCGTCCTTCCACTTGGATAGTCAATCCTACATGTTTTCATGTTTTGTTTTTCAGGCAAAGAAAGGAAATTATGCCTTTTTGTGGGATGTTGCAGTGGTGGAATATGCAGCCCTGACAGATGATGACTGCTCAGTGACCGTCATTGGCAACAGTATCAGCAGTAAGGGCTATGGCATAGCTCTTCAGCATGGCAGCCCCTATCGGGACCTTTTTTCCCAGAGGTAACTTGGACATTGATGAGAGAGGAGGGTTGGCCAGCATGCTATGACAAGGATGGTTAGTGAGCTAGCATTTTGGGTTTGTGGATTCTCTGAAACTTTCTTTCCATTTGATGTTTCCTGAAGTTAAATAGCATGAGGAGGCAACCACTTTGCAACCACTGATGAAACTGTGAAATGGCAAGCATTGAACCCAATAAGAATTTTAACATACTGTCTCTGCTATGAGATATTAGTCAATGAAAATATTGTGTATCTGGTTCATAGATTGGATTATATAAATTGTAGTTTAACTTTCCCTTCTCTTTGCTCTAGGATTTAATTGGTTTAGGATAAGTGGATCAAAGGATAGGAGACAACAACAACAACAAAAAACAGATCATTCTCACTATACTTAGAAACTGCTAAGGGAAAATTGCAGTGATGTCCTTCATGTTCATTGACTTTCTTTTAGTGTTCATTCTTTTCTACTTTTTCTTCAAGGATTAAGCAGTGCATTTCCCTCTTGGACACCAAGTTTGTTAGTTAATCTCTTTTTCTTGGACTTAGTAGATTGATAAGTAATCTGATTATCATGTTGAAATAAGTATTAATGATATTACTGGCTAAATCTTTATTGACTCCTTCATTCCCCCAGCACTAGAAGTCATTATTTTTTCAATCACTTTTTGGTAGCTTCCAAGAGCACCATAAAAAAAAAAAAAAAAAACAAAAAAAAAAAAAAAACATATAATTTTCTCTACCCAGTGAGGGGCATTTCAGCATCTAAGGATTAGATACACTTCATCCTGCTTAAAACACATGAAGATTTATTACCATGGAAGCCAAAGAGGTGAATTCTTAGTATTGTCATATTTGTGATTTCCTCTTGGATTTATTTGAAGAAATGAAAAGAAAAAGAAGTAGAATTAGTGAGATATCTCTGATAAGCTCTGGGGATTGAGACACCTCTAAGGACAAAGCAGACTATACAATGACAGTGATATAAGACAATCTCATTGACTTGGCAAACAGGCAAGCTGCCCCTAGAAGAAACAGTAATAGATTATTTATCAACACACATTCTATTAAGTGTGATTTTATTCTTTTCCTTTTGGGTACTATATTTAGTTCATCTTTAAGAGGGTAGCAAATCCTTATGTAGGCATTTACACATCTATACACCAACCTGCTAAACAGGAAGGCTATTCTGCACTCTGGAAAAAAGGAAATTCACTCTTTTTTGGTGCAAATTTCCATTGTATAAAACACTGGGTTGGATGTTTCTGGACATAGAAAAGTTACTAAGAAATCACTCATATTCTGATGTTCTAGCAATGTAGTGGGAAAGTGATGACAGTGAGAACAAATGAGCCCAATTCTGCTAACATTTGTAAAGTTGATGAAAAATTTTTTGATTGAATATAGAAATAAAAAATCTCCTAGATTCATGACCTAGGGACATGAGGAATATTCTGTGCACCATGTTTAAAATTAAACCTATTTAATATAAAGTAAAAACTGTGAACTAGGTATAAAATTAAAAAAGGATGCTGGATAATTTAGTATTCCCTCCCCCATCCCCCACTTAATAGGATACAATTAAGAATTAGAGAACTGAAGCAACTTCCCTAAGGTGACTGACATATAAAGTAAATGGCAAGGGTAGCACTGAAATATGGTCTTCTGACCACAAAGGCAAATTTAATAAAAGAGTGCTGAATTGAACTGAAATGTAAAGTGTGAACAGAGGAGATGTCTAGGAATATATATACATATACATATATACATGTATATCATATATGTATATATATAATTATTTTAGAGGCTGGTGAACACTTTCTAAATTTATTAAGCAGTTATGATATAATGGGCACCAAAGATACAAAAAGAATAATATATACTGTCCTCAGAGAACTTAGAATGAATATAAGCTATATCTGATATGATAGGAGTCCATGATAAAAGTTCTTTCCCTTACTGGATCAATCCATCAAATAATCAGCAAACATTCTTTAAGTTATTAAATGCATAGTATGTAGCCAGGAATGTAATGTTTCTGTTTTGGTTTGTTTCTCATCAAGACTACTCCAAACATACCATTGTTTCATTGAAAGAATTGTTCATCTTTCTGACTACTCAAGTTTACATGACAATAATGTATATGTGAAGTTTTAAGATAAGACTTTTTTGTTGCTTGTTTTTTTTTTTTTTTTTTTTTTTTTATTTTTTATTTATCTGAACAGGTTCTATGTAAACAGTCATAAATACCATTACTTCTACTACTACTGCCACCAATACTATTGCTGCTGCTGCTACTACTGTTACAATTACTACTTCCTACTTTTATATGGAACTTAGAGATTTATAAAGTACTGAAATAAATCATCTCATTTTTTTTCACTACAGCAACACTGTGAGATAGATATCTGCATTTTACATATGAGAAAAGTGAGGCTCAAAGAGGTTGTATGACTTGACCAATGTAACACAACTAATAAGTTTCTGGCTTAGGATTGATTTGAACTCAAATTTTCCCAATTCCAAGCCCAATTTTAATATACAAGTAATTATAACTATCCATTTTGGCATACTGGTTAAAATGTTCAAATAACATGAAATACAAACACATTCTGTAATTCACAGTGTAAAAATAACAAAAGAAGTAATCAGTACAAATCCTGTGGAATACCAAGAGATCTGTTGCGTTAGTACCTTCTAGCTCCTGGAGGCGTCCCTATGTTAAATTATTGTTCCCTCTAAATTCTGTTGACCTAGACCATTGCCCCCTTCATCACACACTAAATCTAGCTCTGGTTATGAAAGATGGTAGACTCAGTCTTACCTCTGCTGCTGAGTGCTAATACAAAGCACATTTATACTCTTAATCATGATTTTGGTTATTATGATTGCACTTAGAGAGCTCCAGAGAACAATAGAGTGTTGTCTAATGCCATCCCAGTTATTACATTATTATTATTATTAATTTCAATCAATTTAATAATTTATTGGTGGTAGCCTACAGCTCTTCGAAAATTTGTCCATACCACTGCCCTTACTCTCTGTTCCAATCTATTCTGCAAAATTGTCCTATCTTACCAAGATAGCCCATCATATTTGCCTTCTGTCTTTGCCCCATCCACTACAATGAATTCATGATTGAACATGCATTCTTTTATGAGGGATTGGGTGTTTCTGAATTCAGTACAATGATGAAAGAAAACTGGAATAGTAATTGCCAGCAACTACTCAGTCCTTGAAACAAATGTTTAATTAATGTCAGAGTGAGAGGAAGTAAATGCCAGTCATTTTCTATGTAAATGTAAAGCAGTCTCTAACCCATGTTTATGAGGCTCATTTATATAGTTTGGCATTAAAGCTGCCCAGTTAATCACACAATTCAGGACTCAGGGGAAATATGGCTGTTAATGGCAACCTGAAACAACCACCAACCATACATGTGAGTAAATCATGTACTTTAACAGTCAAATTCAGACCTAAAGGGAGTCTACTACTTGGTCACAGAGACTTCTCTCATTTAGTAATGCAGATTCACGAACACAACCATGATGATAAGGAAATAGGCTAGTTGAGATTGTTCAGAGTAACACTGGGGTGTCCTTTAGAAGGCTACTGCACTTCAGACTTGAGAGTAGGACATTTGACTTATGGGCAGAGGAGTCTAGAAAAGAAATTGATAATGACAGAATCTTGTCAAGCACTTTTCTCTCTGACTTCCCTCCCTAAACCACATTATAGCTCCCATTTACCTCATATCACTCCCTTTCCTTTATTGTACTATGTAGTTACATTTGTGGGTCAGCGGGGTAGCTGTGCTCAGTATAAGACATTTCAACTCATTTCTGACTATTTCTTCTCACCAAAGTCTGCAATATGGTTTTTCCTTAATTTTTTTTTCCCTTTTAGAATGTCTAGATTCCTTCAAAGCAGAGCTCAGTTGCCATTTTCTTATCACTTTTCCTAAACTGATCAGGTGATAATATGTGTACCTGGTCATTACTTTTCATTTTTTAATGCAGATCTGTATTTATTCACTAGAGTCCACAAATATATTCATCTAGAATATGAATACATATTCTAGGAGAAAGGCTATTGAATTTTGTGTCTACATATCCCTCTGTGTGTATGTGTGTGTGTGTATGTGTGTGTATTAAATGGAATGGAATCAATGAATTCCAAAACCATAACCCACACTGAAAGATAAAGATAAAAACAAAAGTAAACAACATCCCCTCCAATTTTCAATCACATCCAAATTCTTTGTATGGATGCAGGTGTCCAGAAAGAGTAGTTACAGTTTGACTTTATCTTTGTCTAAGGGGAAGAACACTTACATTTTTCCTTTATGTCAGCATTTAACTGATTATGGATATAATGACCTCTTCACAAATGGTTAGTTAGAGTTTTGTAGAGATGATTGAATATACAATAAATTTCCTACAGTAAGGGTTATCACCATGTTGAAAGTGGATACATGCAAACAAAATATCCTTTCTGGATTGACCCATGGATAAAACTTTTAAAAAGAGATTTGGTTCCCAATCCCAGAAACAAAGGAGTTCAGGAGAACAAATACTGTGTATGTATGTGTATGTGTATGTGTCCATATATAGTCAGATAGATATACACACCTATACACACATACATGCATTATATATATATGCATATATAAATATACTTACAAAACATTCACATTTATACTTCATTTTGTCTTTGAATATGCTGCGCATATATATCTATGCATATAATAATTGCTTTTTAAATTAAATTTTTAATGATTAAACTTGAATACAAACCCAAAAAGATTAAATGAAGATATCAACACTTCTGAGCACCAAGAGCCCTGCATGTTAGCATCCTATCAAGAAAGTTTGTTCAGACATGAAAACATATGACAAGATTGTGATTCTTATTAAAGACTATTACTATGTCTCAAGAGTATGAGAATGTAGATATTATTCTGTTTGACATTTGGCAAGATTTCTGGTCTGGCATTGGATGAAAAAGACTAAGGAAGAGTACTAATTACGATGAGAATACGTTTATAGGTAATTTTAAAATAATTTTTATTTTTTTACAAACCACAGAACAAGGGATATAAATTATAACTAATGGATTTTTAAAGATGATGATGGTAATGATAATGATAATAATGATGGTGATAGCAATAAAGAAGATAGATTGCTTGCTTTTTATGATGGTGGTGGTGATGGTGATAATGGTGAAATTGTTGCTGATGGTTGTGATTATGAAGATGATAGTGACAGTAATATTAATCCTACCACTGTTCCTGGTAGTCACCTTCCTCCAGCCATGCTAAAATTGAATGAGAAAGACTTCAGCATAAAAAAATTTGGTAGTTTTTTTTTTTTTGTCATTTTCCAGTATTAGTGATCATTCTTTATTTTATCTTTTAGGATCCTGGAGCTACAGGATACTGGTGATTTGGACGTTCTTAAACAAAAATGGTGGCCAAGAATGGGTCGCTGTGACCTGAATAGCCACACCAGTGCTCAGACAGATGGCAAGTCCCTGAAACTACACAGTTTTGCTGGCGTGTTCTGCATCCTTGCTGTGGGCCTTCTCCTTGCATGCCTTGTGGCAGCCCTGGAGCTATGGTGGAACAGCAACCGCTGCCATCAGGAAACACCAAAAGAGGTCCATAGCTTTTATCCTATTCCTTAAGGAAGCTCAAAGTCAAGAGTTGAGCTATGAGATTTTTTTTTTTTTTAGGATTTTTCCTTATAAATAATATAAATCATTTTCATATAGTTTAGAGGCATAACATAGATTTGGTTTTTTTACAGTGCTTTCTTGTGTGTTTTTTTTTTTAAAGAACAAATTTAAGTGATTTTTTTTAATGCTTGTAAAAAGTGCCAAGGCATTAAAGTCCTGTATTTATCTATAGAGCAGATGCAGTGTGGGCAGCACGAGGGCGTCCTTACCCACTCTGCCTCACCAATGTGCTTCTACCCTGACCTGGAGAGACCAGCTCTAGGGGTAAGAGTAGCCCAGAATCCATGCCCACCTGCCCCTTGGCCATCTATCTTAAGTAACAGTATGGGGAAACTGTGCTGGGTTTCTTCTGAGGGTTATGAGCTATTTCCCATCAACTCCCCACCAACTATGGTCAATACAGACATAGACATATGATTCAGATTCATTATGGTCAAGAACAAAATTGGCCTTAGGTGACATTCAAGACATTAATTAAAGTGGCCTTTTCCCTAGGAGATGGCATACCAGAGACTGCTCATATTATTGATCTGCTGCATCTCCCCCAAACATGACCCCAAATAAACTGTTTTCTGGAAAAAAGCCCTTCTGAGTGTTTCCCCTAGAAAACTCTCTCTGAAGGAAGGCAATGGGTATTGAAATTTTGGGGTTTCTTCCACCAAGAAATTAAATTCATTCTTGAAACATTCTTGCATAAAACCAGGATCTATTTGCATCAATTAAAATGCTTAACAAGCTAACCTCTGGTAATTTGGGAAATATGGAGACACTTGCAAGATTCCTTCAGTTCAAACAGATGTTAATTCCAGACAAGTAGCAGCAACACAGCTGGAAAAGAGTGAAAATGAGAATCTATCAATTCAAATCTCAGGGAGTTTTTTGAAGATGGGGGGTGAAGAGGTTGTAGCAAATAAAGTATCTCAAGTCTGGGAATCTGGTGCCAACAGATGCAGAACTGAGGTCTTTAGGTTGCTTTGTAATGTGCCTTTTCTCAGTGCTGTGCAATCCTTCAAGGAGCTTTGATTTCCCCAATCACATTGGGGAATGTGGGTGATCCATCTATATTCTTCCTTCAGTGCTAAATCTAAAAGCTAAAGCACAATACATTTTGTAGGACTTGAATGGCTTTTGAGTGTTGATGGAGCCAAAGATTTCATCAGCTAATAGTGCAACAACCTGATAATCATGTATGGCTTGGCTAAGCAATTCCAATCCATTCTTGGTCCAAAAGTTGAAGTCTTTCTCAGCTTGGTAAAATGTGACAAAGCTCTGATCCACTTTTGATCCTTTTGAAAGCTAAGGTCGCCTTTACACAATGATAAGATATCATAATCTTTTTTTAAAATAAGTGATTGTTCACACAAAAAGCATCAAGGTGACAGGTGACTACTTACTTAAACCTGCTTTATCTATTTCTAAATCTCCTATCTCCTATCTTGCTGATTTTATTTGTCTGTCTTATTTCTCTCTGTTTTTGTATTCCATCTCTCATTGTCTATGTATGTCTCTATATTTGTCTCTCCATTTCTGTCTAGTGTCTCTGCCACTGTCTTTCTCTTTCTTTGTTTTGCTTATGATTCCATAAGGGTAAAGAACTCCCAGTGAAAAAATTCCTTCTACCAATATAGTCCAAGTGCTCTTCAAATACAGTTTCCTGCAGGAATGAGAAATTAAGTAACTTCTTCATCATCATAGAGTCAATATATTTCAGAATGGGAGTTGAATCTATGACTTCTTGACTGAAGTCTACTACATATTGACTATTTCATATTTCCTCTCTTGATTTAGCCATCAAGAAGCATGAATTCCACTCTTATGTTGAACAGGGTCATTTGATTATCAGGGAGAATATCTTTTTGTTTATTTTTCTTTCTGCTTTTCTTACACTTCACACTAAATAAATGTCAGAATGGAGATTTATCAAGCATCCTCAATGACCCTAACCCCACAGAAGCATGTAAGAGAGAAATGGTATGTTATTAGCTAAGGAAGTCACAATTGAAAATATTTAAAATGACATTTACTATATTGAAAAGCTTTCTTTTTCTTTTGAGGAAATTCATTTAAAGTAAAAACTAAGGTAGAAGAAACATTTGAAACATCCCCATTACCAGATTTCTTTTAGGTTGGATGTTTTATTCAATTAATTCATATGATTTTTTTTTCTACTTTCTAACCATTTGGGCAAAGGTGTGTGATGATTGCTGAGTTAAATGACCATTGCATTTACAAAGCTCACTTTGGCAGAATGTACAGAATTGTGGGTGAAAAATTGTTGAATTAGAGATTTCCCAGGAGGAGAGATGATTCTTGGTCTCAGGTAGAATTGAGTTTCAAGTATCTAATCATACCATCATTGACTTTTCCACATTAGGATAAACTTCCAGGAGACCCTAGGCCAAAGGGACTACAAATCTTTGAAATATCCTAGAAGACTAAGAAAATTTAGCAACAATGAATGCAAGACTAGAATTAGTATATATTGATCAAAAGGGAGAGGAAGAGATAGCCTGACAGAGAGATAGAGTAGAGACAGTAGAACTCCAAAAATAGGAGTTCAAAGATAGAGGAGAGGAAAAGAGAGAGAGAGCTACAGTCAGAAAAACTAACACAAAGAGAGAAACTCAAAGAGAGAGATTAATAAAGATAGAAAAAAAGTCAGAGAGATAGAGACCTAAATGGACAAATCAGGATTAAGAGTCCTGTGAAATATTCAAAGATGGTCTTACCTTTTCCTATCTTTCCTAAATTCCAAGTACTCAAACCAAGTGACGTTAAATCTATTCTATCCCTGATCCCTGAGAATTCATATGGAATTTAGTTATGCCTAGAATTGAGGTAGATCTGGTGGGAAAATCTAAACCAATAAGGTCTGCTTGTCTGATTTCTTTTCATTGAAAGAGACATGGATGACTGTTTTTTGAGACCTGGGAAATTCAGCCAATATTAACATCTTTGTTTTTCTTGACAGGTATGCTGAGGTAGCCAATGGCTACTCTTAACTAAATGTACTAAGTGCTAGTTGAGTCTACTTTCTCTTGGTTACATAGAAAGCTTTTAAAAACAATGAAATAATTCATCTATTCATGGACTAGGAAAACATTGATGTACAAATTGTGACCCGTAATTTACAGAGTTACTATTTGCAGTTAGATGAGAAAGCAACATTAATTACAGACTCTTAAAATTTCAGAATTTGTTCATAATTCTTGTCAGCAGTCATGCTGAAGATGACTTTGCTTTCATTCTTAATGGTATTATAATGAAGCATCTTCAATTTAAAAAATTCCATAGCAGCCGTTTTGATGTTCATTTCTGTTGAACATCTAGTCTCTTAATATGCCTATGGATACAAACATGATTTTTTTTCTGGGATATTTATATACAATTGTGTAGTAGCCAGATTTAGGAGTTTGTATTACTCTTCATGGCAATACTATTGGACACAACAAAGACATTTCGATTCATGAAAAGACCTGGATTACTTCACTTACATTAATATTTTAGTAAAATAAAGATGATAAGTGGGAGAAGGTGTATGGAGTGAGATACATAGCATCGTTCCTCACAAACCTAGTTATTGGATTCCATTTCTGCTCCTTTTTTTTTTTTTTTCATCTTATTTCCTTACATCACCTAAAAGTAAGTCTAGGAATAAGTGAAATTATAGGAGGGATAAGAGTTCATTCCATCCTTCTCTTTGATCCTCTGAACACTGAGTCTATTAATTCTGTATGGATGCCTCTTCCTTACCTCCATTGCCCCTTGGGCTTTCCCCTTTTCTTCCCAATCTCCCTTTTCTCCAGTGCTGAGATGCCTTCTGCATACTTGGTACCCAATGATCATAGACATGAACCTGAAGCTATCTCAAAGATCATCTAGTTCATCTTGCATATGTTACAGATGAAAAAAAAAAAAGAGCCACTAAAGAGATAATATAACTTCCAATATATCAGAGATGCTATGTGGTAGAGCCAGGATTTGGACCCATTTCATTTGATTCCAAATTTAGTTACTTTCCCACAATGCTTACAATGACTTTACTGCATGTTCTATTTTCTTTTGTCACTATTCTTTTCTTTCATGTGATCAAAATTCCTTTTATTTGTATACTTTGAGAGATTCAGACACTGTCACCTATGTGTATGTGTACATATATGTGTATATAAATATACTTGGAACATATGTGTACATATATTACTTTTTTTCAAAAGAGCAATGACAATAAATAGTCATTCTTTCTTCATAAATGCATTACATTCTCCTAAACCTTATGATGTATTCTTTGTAAGTTTTTAAGGTCAAAACATTGAGTCCCCAGGTAACTAGCCTCTTAGTCTCGAGTCTTCCAAACATAGTTAAGCTATTCAATTCACAGAAATACCACAAAACATAGTGTAACACAAGACAATGAAATTCATCAGTAATTTATTATGGCAGCTAAGTGGAACAATGAACAAAGTGCTCAACCTGGAGTCAGGAATACCTGAATTAAAAATCCAACCTCGGATATTTCGTTGCTATGGGATTCTGGGCAAGACATGAGTAATAATAGGACCTTCCTTCTAAGATTGATGTGAGGATAATGTATATCTTATCATGTTGTAAGATAATATCTGTAAAACTTGTGCTAACTTTGAAGTGTTATGTGCATACCATCATCATTGTTTATCTACAATGTATGAGACATTTTTTCTGGTTCATGGGAATACATAGAAAGGGTCACTCATCTTCATAGAGTGTGCACTCTATTGGTTTTGCTATGAAACGCAAAAAGGCCATTGTTGGACCTGTCCTTGAAGGCCCTCCAGTTTGGAAGTACTGACTCAAGCTTGCATTCTTCTTGCAGAGTCTTCTAGAACACATGATTACTTCCATGTCTCTCAGGGAGTAAAATGGAAAGTGAATTGAACTTGGAGTCAGTCACAAGGCCTGAGTTCGAACACCAGCTCTGCCATTTCCTACCTGGATGACCTTGGACAAATGACTTTCATTTTCTAGATTTCAGAATCCTCATTAGTTATTAAAGGATGAAATAGATGGCCTCTATGCTGTGTAATATACATATATACATAGGCATGTGTGTATACAAATACATACATACAAACATAAATATACTCACACAACTATTTTTTATATATAGACATGCACACAATCATTATGTAAAATTGTCGACAATATTGGGAAATTTTTATATGCATTGCCACCTATACAATTAAGCATAATGATCATGTACTACATTGATATCAATATAAATAATGTTGCAAATTTATCTGGATTTTTTCTTTTAAGGGAGCTGGAACAATTCATTCATTAATGTTTTCTTCTCTGTTTCAGTAACAGTCTACATTTTTATATTACTTTACAGTAACAAAAATGTTTTCTCTTCTCATTTAGTTCTCTTAAAGTTGGTAACACAATGATTATCACTGTTTTAAAAACTCAGAGAGGTGTCATCTAGCAATTTTCAGTGACATAACCAAAATTGGATTCTAAGACTTCTCATTCCTAATTATGTATTATTTTCACCATACCACATCTCCATTCATACCTGGTCTGTGATTTCAGTAGTTTTTATATAAATCAAAAGCAAAATAAAAATAAAAATAAAATGAGGTTTAAAAATTTAGCTGAAGTTGACCCTGGAAATTCTTGGTGAAGATTGGGATTTCCAGGAGATGAGTCTTGTCTTCCCGTCAGAGAATCTTTCATTTAAAGGGTAGGTATTGAATTGATATTTGAGTTAATTCAATATAATTTTAAAAATTCATTAAATTCTTATCATTTCAAGGCATTATTGCTGGAATGATGAGGATAAAAGATTTTTTTAAAAAGAGTTCTTTACTTCAAATAGATTTCCTCTATTGCATGAGAGGTACCAAACACATACCACCATCAACAACTAGCTGTTGTGGGGAGGGGAATGGAGGAAGGGTTGGAACTTGAGTCAGGAAAAACATGTTGAAATGCTACACCAGGCCCCAACTAACTGCAAGACCACTGGAAATTCAGTTGTCTGTTGAATCTCTATTTTTTTTTTTCCATCTATTAGGTCTTCTTTACACTGCAAATTGTCAGATTCCCTCAGGGAACTTCACTTTGGCCAGATAGCTGTTAAGCACCTGAAAAATTCTCACACAGATCAGCTAGGTGCCACAATGAATAGAGTTCCAAACTTAGTCACAAAGATCTGAGTTCAGACTTAGCCTCAGACTTTTACTGTGTGATTCTAGGAAAAGACTCAACCTGTATTTATCTCAGTTTCATTGTATGTAAAATGGAAATGATAATAGCACCTATTTCCCAGATATTTTGTGAAAAGACAAAGAATAATGAATGGTAAAGCATTTATCATAATATCTGGCACATATTAAAGACTATACAAAGATTATTATTATTATTATTTATGTTCCCAACTACCCTCTTTCCTGAGACATAAGTTGGATTACATTATATCCAGGAACATTGTAAGCCTTTATTAATTATTATTATTATTAATTACACAAAAGAATTTGTCTTAGCCTTCCTTCTACAAAGAAATGAATAACCAAATAGATCAAGAACAACTATTTTCTAGTTTATGATATGTAGTTGGATGGACAGGTTTTGAATCTAATACATTAGTAGATATATCATCAAAAGACAATATTAAGAGGAACAGTGATCTGAATCCAGAACTTAAGAGAAGATGAGAATAGTCTAGATTGTTGTTGGGAAATTCAGTGTTTTTCATTACCCTAAATTTCTCCCTAAAATAGATTAGTGGCTTTGATAACCAGTATTCTTTGGTTGTTGCTTTGTCATGCTCATTCATGAAATAACATATTTTCCAAAAAAATAAATCATAGGTTGCATACATAGCAATGAGAGGCATGAACAGTAGAATGTATGAGTTTTCTGCAGCCTATTACCAAAGGAAGAATTGCACAGAATGGCACAAAGAGAATCCTCAGAGTCATCAGAGGGATATGTGGTGGGTCTTATCTGGTAGAGTAGAAATACATAGGCTCCCAAATAAAAGGAACTAAGTTCCTCTTCTTTCTCTGATTTTTTACTACTAATATGATCATGAACTTCCCTGGAAGCCAGATTCATCATCTGTAAAATGAAAGGATTGGAAGATATAACTTTTGGGCTCCCTTCCAGATCTAGGAATAGATCTAGAGATGACCAATGGACAGCCAATATTCCATTGGGATAGGCATGATGTCAAGTTATATAGAAATATCTAAGCACATTAGGTGCCTCTTCATCATTGTTCATGGCAAAATATTTACAAGAATCTCACAAGATGAGAAAGCATAAATAGTTTCTCTTGTGTTCCATTGAAGCACCTCCATATCTTTGTGATCACATTTCCATCAAACTATTTTAAGGGGAAGAAACAATATCCATAATCTGTCATAATTCAGTAGCAAAAAATCAGTGACATGAAACTACTTGTTACAAAAAGTCAGTGATTATTAATTTATTCCAATCCCTTGTTCCTGTTATCCTCTGGAATTTGTCAGTGAAATGAACACAAACTTGGGAAAATTATAACGTGAGGAGTGTCCAGATCATCAAAGTCTCCACCTGTCTCTTACAGCTGCTCCTGGGATATGGTGACAACATCATTCTCTTGTGACTGAGTTCTCTCTATTCATCAGGGATACGTGCCCTTATGGTTATAACCCCACTGATAAATATGGAAGTTTTCATCTCCATAATCCTGTTCTTTTTTCACTCTTCATTGTTTCCTTGCACAGGACCAAGAATCTCTTGTGTCAGGGAAGGTTTTGCTTCAAGAAGTGCACCATGGATAAAACCAGGCCATAAAATATGAATCCCTCACTCAGGAATGGACAATATAATCTATGGCAAATAAGAGGCAGCCCTGCATGGTAGAAATGTGCTAGATTCAAAATCAAAGGACCTATGGCTCTTTGGTCCATTACTACCTGTATATAACAGGGCAAATCACTTAACCTCTTTCAGTTTCAATTTATTCATCTGTGAAATGAAAAGATCATGCAATAAGTGGTTTATGAGATCCATCCTAATTCTAAATCTATGATCTGTGATCTAAATCTATGATCTAAATCTGTAATCATCAATCTACTTTGTTATTCTTTTATTCCCTCTTCCAACCACCCCCCAGGTCTTTATAAATAACAATAACTTCATGTACACTTACACAAAGACACAAAGGTCTTTGTACACATTTTCCCTTTGAGTCCTCATAATAATAAGGTAAGGGAAGTGTTATGGACATTATCACTTTCATTTTACCGAGATAAAGTTACATGTCCATTGTTAGGCAACTAGCAAGTAAGAGAATTAGGATTCTAAGACAGGTCTCTTCTCATTCCAAGTCTGATGTTCTTTCATTTAACTTTATTTTTCTCTAAACCAAGTTCCCTTATCATCAGTTTTTCCCCTTTCTCAACTTGAAACAGTGGCCAACAGAGCTCGACCAATGTCAGTCCTAATGAGTTCCACTCATAACAGCTGTTACATAGATGAGAGCTTAGTTAATTACCATTTTCTACTACATTGTATTGTTTCCACATTGGTGAACAGCAGCTTAATTACAGAACTTTGTCTCTCTGAAGCTAAGGTTTGTGAGAGGTCTGGAGTTGAGGAACAGCCTCTTGGTGGTGCATCTGTCATCATATTTAATAAGAGACAATAACTACAGAATCAGATTCCAAGAAGATAAATGGCAAATAAGTCAGCGGATCTTATTTTGCATTTGGAGATACTTGACTAGGGCAGTTACCTGTGGTAAATTAACAAAGACAAGAACAGTTCTCCAAGTCTCTTTCCACAGGCTGCCTACATATCATTACCTGGCTGAACATCGGAACCTTGTATAATGAGGATGGAAACTGAAGCCATTCATATTTTTTAAAGGATTAGAATTTTCATTACATAATGGAATGCACCATTTCTTCCCAAAATATAAGTAGTTATCCACGCTGCCTCGACTTTTTTCTATAACTAGATTGGGTAATCCACATTTCAAATAGTACCCCACTCTGGATAAGGGGTAGAACCCCTAAAAGTGGAGGAGGATCTCAATGGCATATAGACCTTAAGCCATTTCTTATGGGCAGCTCATGTCAATTTCATCCAAACTCAAAAAGTGAGTTGAAATCTCAGGAAATTACTGATTTCAGACTTCAACACCAAAGATGTGAGCAATGTTAAAAGGTTGCTAACTTGTATTTGAAAGAGGATATTAAGAAATAACTGCTCAGATCATTTTTGTTAGGGAATTTCATCAATGGAGATCATAAAGTAAATAAAAAAATATGATGGTTAGCCCCCCCATTTTATTTCAATTGGGTTTGATTCAATTCAGTAGATGCCTACTATGTGCTACTAGTCTAGGTACTGATGGTTATACAAATGTAGGCAAAATGCAATACAAATTTGTACTTGTATGTAAATGCAAAAGATAATAAATATCCCCTTATATAATCAACTAACAGTTTAGAAGCATTCTTTTGAATTGTTTTAATCCTTAGACATTGACATTGAGCCAGACTTTCAAGAGTTTTCCTGATATTCACAGGATCTTAGACCTAAATTTCAAAGGGATTTTTGAGATTTTATCCAATGCTTTCCTTTCAGAGATGAGAATACTGAGCTCCTATTCTATAAAATTATTTACATGAAGACATATAAATAATAAAAATCAGTAATTGAAGCCATATCCTTTTGACACTGAGTCCTGTGCCTTTTCTCCTAGAGTCAGCATAAAAATAAGGAATTACTGAATTGGAAGGAATTTCAGAAACCATCCACTTCTGGCTCACCAATCCTCTCACATTAGTTCATTACACTTGAATAATAAACAAGGAATTCTTGGAATCCCTTGGAAACCACATGAATATTCGGCCTTTGTTTATAGAGCTCCAATCAAGGGAAGTCAATTACCTATAAATCTCATTCTACCTTGACATAGCTCTCATTGATCTGATCTGTGATTTCATCAATGAATATTCCTCCCAATTATAAATTCTTTTAGTTTTTCCCTGCCTCAAAACTAGTCCAACTAGTGGTCAATACATATTCCAATCTAGCCACTTGCATCTGATTCTCCCTATTCTTAGAATTAAATCACCTTTTATTTTGTTGGTATTCATTTTCCTGAAGAGACCTCCTTCAAACCCCCTCCATTAATAAGACTTACTTTTTTTTTTTCCTGATCCCTAGTATTTTCTCTGGCAAATAAAATTCACTTAATAAATTGTATTCATTCATTCAAAGTAAATTTAAAGTGTCCAAAAAACATTTCAAAGCTTCCTTATTAGACCAGCAGACTGACCCCTTCTTTTACTTTTCCCCCAAATAAGCCATCTGTGAGACTCTGATTCCCTGATTCTAGTTCACCTGTGTCATCAGATTTGTCATAATTGGTTTCTGACCCAACATTCTTGTCCCAGGTTGAGATGATAATGGTTCATAGAATACTTATTCTCATTGCTTCTTCCTTTGGATTTTCCCTTTCTTAAAATGTTTGACTTTAAGACCAGTCTTGGTCATCATATGCATGTGTTTCCTCGAATTGCTTCCTTAGAGATGTCTGCTTTTCTGCCACATATCCCTAAAAGAGTTGGCATGAATTATACCATGCCCCATAGTTGTTGTTCACCATGATACCAAGGAAGGTCATGGGAGGGGTAGATGGGCTTAATTTCTGGATAGAAAATATGTAGATAATGATCTTGTAGGATTCATGTTGAGAAAATAAGGTATTATATATATAAAAAGGTTGAACTTTCACATAAGTCCTCATGAAAACTACTTTGAACTTAAGTATAAGAGTAGAAACACATTACACAAATATTTTCTGATGACAGAATAAGACCAGATAGTATTCAACAACAACCTAAAAAACTCAAAGCACAAAGCATGTGATAGGGCTCCATCTTTGACCCTGGTTTAGTCAACACTTTAATCAAAATATTGGAAAAAAGGCATATGATAGATTACATGTGTGAACAGGATAGCTATTTTTGGATAGAAAAGTATAATTTAAAATAACTTTGTGAAAGGTTTGAATGGTGGACCAATTTTAATCAGAAGAAATGCAGTAAGTTTGAATTTAAAACACTGCTCTGAGATTAAAAAAAAAAAAAAGAAAAGAAACTCAGCTGAAACGTAGATGATAGAGGAGATCATGGCTAGGTAGCTGTTCACACAAAAAACAGTGGGAGATTTCATAGGTTCGAAGCAGTGTCATGTGGTAATAAAAAAAGAAATTTGATTGAACCTTAGATTCAATTTAAAAAGATGTAATGTTTAAAATGTCCACTGCAGTCTATCTTGGTTAAACCATACCTATAATAGAGCATTTAATTCTTGAAATAATTAAAGAGGGCCTGTAACAAAGCAGAGGATATTCTAAGTAAAATACCCAGAATGTTGCAAGGATTCACAACTGATATGTCTAAGAATCATCTGAAGGGGCCATACATGTTCATCCCACAGATGATCAGATTTGGTATCTGTGAAGATAGGGAGGAGACAGAGAAGGAGATGAGACTCTATAATTGTCTTCAAATATTTAAAAGGTCATCATGTGGAAGAGTGATTTGATATTCAATGCAATTCCAGAGGGGGGAAATCAGATGAGTAGGTACAAATTAGAAATTTCAGTCCAATATAGGGAAGATCTTTCTAATAATTAGAGCTGTCTACAAATGAAATAGCATGAGCTAATTAGAAAGACACTATGGCATAATGGATAGAAGGCAAGCCTTGGATTTGGAATTCATGAGTTCAAATTCTGTCTTTGACACATACTGATTACAGTATTCTGTGCAAGTTATTTAACAATTCAGTGCCCCCAGGCAATTCTCCAAGCTAATGAGTAAGTACATCATCTACATCAATGGATGAATTTAAGTGACAAAATAACCAGTCTTTTGTGAGTTCCTCTCACTTTCCCCATGCAAAGCAAAGTTGTTATGCATATTCTCCAGATGGAAGAATTCTGGCAGAAGCTTGCTGACCGCACATAAAAGATCATAATAGAGAGCTTTCCCATGTAAAATAAGATTTGGGACAAACTGACCTTCAAAGTTTCTTTCAAACCTAAGACTATATAACTTCTGTGAATACTGCCCATGGATCTAATTCCCTTAAGTGCTTTGAAAGATATAAAGTATGAGACAATGTCCTTGAGGGGCTAGTTAGTCTTCTGTGTTTTGCCTATGTGATAATAATCAATTCACTATTTTAAAAAGGATAATAAACGATGAACCTTTTCAACTTTAAGAAAAATAATTTTACTTCGTTATTATCATTCTACTTAGTCATGGTGTAAGGGTGCAGAAGGCACCCCATTACAAAATGCTCATGGTGTTGTAATGAAATGTCTTGAGACTTGAGACCACAAAATCCTCTTCAGGAATCTTGGGATTGTAAGGTCTCTTCAACTCTGTTATCCAATTTATATAGAATTTGTTGTTCTACAATTCTACAATTGTAGTGTATTAGAGTTGAACTAAGTCAAGAAGAGATCACTGCCCCATTTTATAGATAAGTAAATGGAGGCATGTGGAATGGAAATATATCATCTCAAATCACACAGATGATAGTTTAAAATCCTTTATCCTGTCATTAATCCTTTTGTTTAGAGAAAAAGTAAGATGAAAGGGAAGAAGAATATCTAATATAGTTCCATTCATTTTAGAGCTCATAGACTATAGACCTCTGTTTGGAAAGGGCTTTGAAGTCATCTGGTCCAATATACTTATATGCATAGGAACAATTGAGGCCAAGAGAAAAAGTCACTAGCCCAATGTGACTCAAGCAGAAGTAGCAGAGTAGATTACCACTGCTGATCCCAAACTAATTTTTCTATTCTCTCTGCTACATATAGCCCTATCTACAATATATATTACTATTTTATAGATAGATAAATTTACAAATATTGATATGAGAATCTAGATCTCTCTCCTTATGAACAGCTTTGAGGGATGCTTTGTTGGGGCAATCATTTGAACTGAATGACTGAAGAAACTTTTGGATTTTCTGAATTCCAACAATCTATATCTTTCCATTTCACAAAAAAAAAAAATGGAAGTTGATCATTATGATAACATATGGGTATGAGACTGAGGAAGGCATGGGCAGAAGGAAGGGATGGAGAATGTGAAAGCAATAACTATGGTGATTATACTATAGGATGAGGAAAGAGCCTAGATCTTTGATTTCATTGAGTATGAAATATGTATAATATTCATATGAGATATGAGGAAACTTTGTCTATGGATGCAATCTTTTATTACCTTCCAGACGGTTGATTGGAACATTAAGAGGTTACATGATAAAATCAGGGTAAAATAGTCAATAGGTTTAGAGAAGGATTTCTTGAATATTTTGATGTCATAGACTCATTTGGTACTCTAGTAAAGAATATGGACTCTTTCCCTGGAAAATGTCATGAAATGCATAAAATAAAATCCATAGTATTATAAAAGAAACCAATTACATTGAAAATCAGTTATCAAAATAAAGAAAGTTCATGAATACTTGGTTAAGAAATCCCTGGTCGCAAGGCTAGCTATGAACTCAAGTTGCTCCAATGCTCTCTCCACTCAGCCATAGTTATGATATCATCACTTTTCTCATCTCACATAACTTCGGTTGCTTGCTTTCAGGAATGCTTTAGGAAGCCCAGGGTAATAGTTCATCCAAGGCAGTCATCCATGTCACATATGTTCTGAGAAAGGTAAGAGAAACTGATTGGGACTGATTGCCATGTGCTCTCTCACCAGGATAAAGAAGTGAATCTGGAGCAAGTCCATAGACGCATGAACAGCTTAATTGATGAAGATATAGCTCACAAGCAGATTTCTCCTGCATCCATCGAGATCTCAGCCCTGGAGATTGGCGGTATGCCGCCCAGCCAGACCTTGGAGCCGGTCCGCGAGTACCAGAACACTCAGCTGTCAGTTACCACGTTCTTGCCCGAACAGAGCAGTCACGCGACCAGTCGGACACTATCAGCAGCGGGCAGTAATCTGCCACTGCCTCTCAGCAGCTCAGCAACCATGCCCTCAATACAGTGCAAACACAGATCTCCCAATGGGGGACTGTTTCGTCAGAGCCCCGTGAAGACCCCCATCCCTATGTCATTCCAGTCTGTGCCTGGGGGCGTCATTCCAGAGGCTATGGAAACTTCCCATGGAACATCCATATGATTGACACCCACCTACCCTTCTGCCCACCCACCCAACCAGCAGAGCTTTTTAATACAACTAAAAACAAACAAACAGAAAAAAAAAAACACAAAAGACTCTTACATTTTTCTTGTATATACCTGTAAATAATGAGAGAATGAAGTGGGGTAAAAGTGTATTTTGAATATTCCCAATTTTCGAAGTCAGTAAAAAAAGAAAAAAAAAGAAAAAACACAAAAAACAAGAAGTGTATGAATGAATTTGTAAATTTTGTTCTATATGAATAAAAAGGCAAACCACTTGTGATCATTCTGAAGTGCCAAAGAAGCCCTGTTCCTGGGCCTGAGGGCAAGAAGCAATTGTTGGGACCCCATTCCCTTTTGGAGGGCAGCTTGGGTTCCCATGTCCTTTGTGAGAGCCCACATGTATTTGCTGCTGATTGTAAGATGCCCCTTTGGCATCTGTATCCCCTCTCCTCTGAATCTTTTTTTCTCCTGGCCTGTACTGTTAGTCTGACCCTAAGTTTGGGAGAAAAGCTGCAAAACTGGCATTGTTCACCTGTATTCATTAAAACAAACAAAAATGAGATAATGGTGGGATGGAGGGAGTAAATAGGATATTGGTGATAAAGCTCCTGAATTATCTTCACTTTTCCTATTAGGAAATAGTCAGCTGGTCACCCTGTGGTTCCCCACATTTCATGCAATCTGATTTTGGATTTTTTCTTTGTCTAGACTCACCTCACTTTTCCTTTGAGTCAGAACAAAACAGAAAATGATGAGTTATGGGAAAGTGATGAAATACTCAGTCTGATGGGGAAGGGTAGCTGTTATAGGGTTTTTATATGGTTGAGACCACACATGGGCACAGGTAGTATGAGCATAGAAATCATTGATGGAAGAGCTGTTGACACAGCTTATAACTAAAAATAAAAAGAAAGATGAGGACCCAAAAAAGGTGAAATTTTAGCCTGATATGGAGACTTATTCAAAATAAATGCTTGTACAATTCAGAGATTTAGAGGATGTGTCATTCCCTCCCTCTGACCATTAAGTCAAGGCTTGAATTTATATTGGACTGGTGCTGTTTGCTATCTCTTCCCTTTTGATCTCTTTTAGACTAGACTCACTAATGCATCTGAATATGAAGGCAAGTCAGAAGGAAAGTAGAATCTCATATAGCTAGAGCAACCAAATTGCACCAAGAAGAGGGGAAACAATAGTGATAAAAAGATAGCCATTAAGGTTCTTGAACCAGGACAGGAGACAAACACCATTAGGAACCAAATTATTGAAGTAATCTTAGAATGTATCACTTCAGCTCCTCTACTTTTGCAGATGACTGCATTTCTTTTTCTTAACCTGACAGTTTGGAAAATGTCATACAACAGCTTCCCTATGGAGGAAAGTCATGCATTCAGTAACAAAAACAAGATGAACAAAGCTAGATGACTCCCTTCAGTCCATCTCCTCTGACCAGAAATTGTAATTAGGCCAGCTTTGACCTAGAGTGTTGGGCAAATAGAGAAGAGAGTTTAGGGTTGTGTTCAAGAAGAAATAAAAAGTCACATTGATTGCCTTGTCTATGGCCTTGTATAGTTATTCAGAAGATATATCTACAGGGGTATTAATGAGAACAGAATTGATTTCTTTACCAAAATCCCTACTAAAATGATTGAGCAGCAAAGAAATAATGGCTACATTCAACAGTCAGTTAAAAACACCCTGAGGAAAAGCGTGTTTATAATTTTGTTATTTACTTCTGAATGCTAAAAATGGGGATGGGGGTACCAAAGTGATTAATTTCTATTTCGCTAATCAAAACAAATGCAGTCTGAAATTGATGCTGCTCAATCTTCAATCAGAGGGAAGGAGGGAATAGTTTCTTTAGACCCTTAATAGAAAAATTGCATTTGGGATGCAATTAAAAATAGGAAAGTAAAATATGCTGTATGCTTTCCTCTGGCACTTTGAGGGCCTAGCTCCAGGAATTCAATTTTTCATGCATACACACACACACACACACACACACACACACACACACACACACACAATCTATGTTTTAATTGATCTGTTTTCTCATTGCCTTATCTCATACCTGAAATTAATTTATTTTCCAAAATGGTCTGTTCTTCATGGTGTGATGTACCATGCTTACTTTTTTGACTTAGATTAGAGAAGTTGATTGAGAGAATGAGGTAGGGCATGCAAACAGGGGAAAGAGAAAGGAATAGAGAAGAATTGCAAAAAATGAAGATATAAAGGAAAAAGAGAAAGAGAGAGAGTAAAAGAGAATGAGAAATGGAGAGAGACAGACATACAGAGAGAGACAGAGAGATAGAAAGAGAGGCAAACAGAGAAAAAGAGATAGAATGAGAATGATAGCAAGAGAGAGAAAGGGAGAGAATATTAAGCACCATAGAAGTATTGGTAAAATGGGGAATCTGTCTAGAAAATATTTATGAGATATAGACCTAGTGCATTAATAACCCGTAGTATTATTTTTCTTTTGGGTAGCCTAGGTACAGATGGATAGTTTTGATGTTCCACAGATCTTAAGACAAAACAACCTTCTTTACCCCATACAGATTGACATGTAAATTTAGAATGTATAGTTTTCATTCTCTGGTCGCTGGTTTTTGGATTTATAACTCTGTTTAGACTATTCCATGCATTTTAGGTATATTTTGTGCCTTCAAAAGCTGCTAATAATATTCAGCATTTGAATTAAAGATGTTTAATAATAAAACATATACTCGCTCCCTACCCTGTTATTCACAGAAATGAAGCAGAGCTATTTGGCTTCATATATTACTGAATATTGTTTAGTCAGCACTGAAAATGAGTTAAAACTGCTTAGATAATAGTGCCTTTCAAGACTGATGAAGAAGTCTTTCTCAGCTGACCTTGCCTTAGCTGGTTGTTGGACTAATGGAATGCTGGAAGACAGAAGAAACAGCTTTTTCACATTTCTTCTCTTTCTCCTTTACCTTTTCTGCTCTCCATTTTTTCTCCTTTCCATCTTCTTACTCCTTCTTTTCTTATTACTTTTCTTTGCCTTTCTTTCTCTTCAAAATCCTTTTTCTCTTCTTTCTTTTTCTCATCAATTTCTTCCTTCTCTTTTTCAATCTTCTTTTTCTCATTTGCCTCCTCTTCTTTCTCATCTTTATCTTCTTCTACCTTATCTTCCTATGGATGATCTATGATTTAACCCTTCCATGACCCAAGTGACCTGATTATCTTTTACCTTTGCTAGTGTCAAAATATTTGTCCATCTTTTTGCTAATCCTCTTCCAATTTAACTCTTGAGATGATCTATCTATAGTACATTGCTGAGCCCAAATACTCAGTAGTTCCTGTTTAAAGGAATGTTGTAGTGATTATAGTCCACAAGCACAACCTTTGAGAATATGGTATCATCTATATGCCTTGATGAGACCAAAGGAACAAGACATCAGTGGAAATTTCTCTACTATGCTACTTTGCATACTTAATAAGTTGTCTGAAACTTATATTTTAAGAGCTTTTAAAAGGATTGTGAGATCAATATGAGATCTGGCCATTATTTTACATCTTTCTCTCTACTCATATTTGGAAAAAGAATGCTGAAGCTTTTATATAGACATAGTTATGAAAATTGTGTCAGAAAAGTTTCACAACTGTAAATTCCCCCTAATTTTTCCCTGGGTTGCAGATATTTTTCTTGAAAAATTGTTAGCATGAACTCATACCCCCTCTAAAATGGTGAAGCTTCTAATGATGCCATTTGGATGGTACTGACCAGTCTTATCCACCTACCAATATCCTGGAGAAGAGCAAGTTCTGAGGTTTTCTCTCTACAAATTTCAAACCATTAAATGATTTCTAGTGATGAGTATGATAATATATAGAATTAGCCACAAGGAGACTAGAAGTAGGGCTCATTTATGTAAATTAAAATGACATCCCTCCCCCCCCTCCCAAACAGTAGAGACATAAGAAAATCATGAGACAACCAAAGAGATAGGAGGCTTTGCTTATTTTTTCAGAATCAAGGTCAAGTAGAGCTAAATTTGTTTTCCAAATAATAACAACATAGATGTGTAAAATCACACAATTTCTTTTTTCCAAAAGTGGAAAGTACTGTAATATTTTTGGCTGATCCCCTTATTTTATGGATGATGAAACTGAAACTGAATTTTTTTTTTGTTTTGATTTTGTTGTTTAGCTTCTACTGGATTTAGCAGAATATAATTGTAACAACAAGCACAACAAGCACAACACTGCCACTAACAATAGCAATTTATATAGAAGTCACACAATTTCTGAAAGGGAAATGGATGGTATACCTGGCAACTAGTGCACCATACTTGGAGTCCTATAAAGAATCACCATTCAATAACTTTTCAGTTATTGAAGAAGGACAAAAAGATGATTTAAAGAGGACTGAAATATGGTAAAAAAAAAAAAAAACCCCAAGTGACAAAGAGCCCATAAAAGAATAACCCCTCTTTCTGTTTCTACCTCTAACAACTAAAATTCACAGAGAACAATTAGCAAATCAATAAGTTAAGTTTTGTTGCTCCTTCTATTGCCAAGGTTAATTGCTTGTTTAATTAAAGGCTTTTGCCTTGATATGTAGTCACTGGATAATTAGACTGCTCAGATTTCACAAGCCTTACACTTTACACTAGGGTACCAAATTCCATAGAAGCAATTTCACAAACTACCGTCTCTGAACAAAACAAATGCCTTCATTGACATCATTATCTTTGGCAATAGAAAGCTAGATAAAATCATAGTTTGGGTCTGTTGACTCTCTTTCTCTTGCTCTAAATTATCCAATTTCAAACTACCTCAATTTCCATAAGAATGTGTTTGTTTAGCTAAGTTCCTTCTATATGTTAAACCAATAGAATAAATGAAACAAGGGATAATAGACTAGAGCCATAAGGTACCATAGAGATCATCTAGTCCCACAAATTCATTTTAAAGAAGAAAAAATGGAGACTTTGAGAGAAATGATTTATCTAACCTTTTATGTATAAGCAACTTGAGATCACACTTCATTTCCATGAAATGTTCAGTCAGATATCTCCTTGTTTCCCTTATCATCCTTATTGTCTCACACCCAAACTATACCTGATTGAACATCCAGAAAACATCCTTCTTCTTCACTAGGAGAGATAATTTCTTTAGCTTTAGAACCTCAAGTTTGACTTTAGAACTGAACTATGGTATTGTGAATGATTACAACTCTCCTTGCTAACTATATTAAGCCAGCCTGAGATTTGAATTCCAAATTGCCATTTAAGAGATGACTTGCCTTCTGCCCTACTACTCTCCGTTCTGTTAATTTGGACCTCTTGTATGGTAACCAAATTAAGATGACTATTGCTTCTGGACAGAGTGTGCCAACTGACTCATGTGTGGTTCTCCTTACCATCTCCATAACTTCTAAGATCAAAACTCCCCTTGGCCACAATGCACATATGTGTATTGCTTCTTCCTATTAGAACATAAGCTCCTTAAGACAGGGATCATTTCACTTCTGTATTTGGATCCCAAATGCTTTTCACAGTGCCTGCCATACTAAAACTTACCTAATTAGTGCTTTTCCTCCTCCATTCATTGGTTCATTCAATCAAGTATCAATTCATTTTTCTAAAATGAGACATTGAATAAGTAGCAGACTTGGGATTTTAAGAAGGAATTCCAAACCTACATAGAATGCTATTTCATTAGATTTCAATCACCACATTTCAAATCAGAAAACTAAATTCAATCAATGCATCCAAGTGCTAACATCTTTGGCCAAAGTATAAGGTTTTAGCCAGTCATTTATTTGCAGAATTCAAGGAAACATAAGGTAAATCACCTAATTTACATGTGATATATACTACCAAGTAACTAATAGCTATTCTTTATCCATAATCTAAACTTGTTCTAATCTATATATCTACTGAACATCTTTTGAGAGAGCAGTAGGGGGGTGGGGGTGGGAATGAGTTAATCCTGTCCAATCTTGTAACAGTTGCTTTGAGGCCTTTGAGAGAAGGAGCTATCACCCTCCTAGCCAGGAAAGCAATGGTCCCATTAGCCTTCACCAATCCATGTTCTGACATGAGGTTATGTACAAATGGCTTATATGCCAGAAAGTCAGACCTTTGGCAGGTGTTTCTGCATGCATGAACCCCATGCAAAAATACTGAATTAGATTAACTAAATGTCTGGCAAATGCAAATTGACAGTTGCCAGAGACAACCTGGTGCTTCAGTTTTGATACACACATGGCATATTTACACACAGAATTTACACAAACACAGGCAACTTTAGTAATCAAAAAAGTAGCCACTGGGGACAGTAGCTAGCCTTAGTGAAAACTCTGAAGTTTAATTCAGCTAATAGAATGCAATTTTATTTCCTTCATATACATTTCATATTGTTAATTAAATTAAAATATCATTTATAAAATGCCAATTATATATAAGGTACCACAATTGGTGTTAATAATAAAAATATAGAAAATAACACAGTCCATGCCATGAAGGTGCTTATAGTCTAGTAATGGAGATGATGTATATACAAAAATGAAGTAGAGGCAATGTGTAAAGTTGGAAAAATGCTGTATTTGGAGTCCCAAGGCTCTAGGTTAATCCTGGTTTTTTTTTACTTCCCATGTGACCTTAAAAAATTGATTTAACCTCTATGAACCAAAATTCCTTGTCTGTAAAATAATGGGATGAAATGGAATATATGTCCTTGTGGTCCATTTCAAGTTCTAAATTGTTGGTACTATGGTGAAAGTCTAACTAACGTGCTATAAGAGAGGTAAGTAGTGAGTGTCTATTGCCATCTGGAGGGAGCTGGATTCATGGAGTTGGTGATCCTTTGGGAGTGATACAGAGAGAATGAAATCTTTTATTTATGGTATGTGGAGAACAAGAAACATGACCTGCAACCAAGCCAGAGGAATGGAGAGAAGTTATTATGAGAATGAAAAGGTGAGTAGAAGTCACAATATTAAGGTTATTGAGACTCAGGATCCTAAATTTATAGTTTTTTTGATAGAAGCCTTCAAGCAGAAGATGGATGACTCAGGTATAGCAGAGTGATTTTTTTTTTCTTCAGGTATAGGATAGAATTAAAAAAAATATTTGAAGTTCTTTCAAACTCTAAGATTTTCATTCTATGTTGGATAAATTATACATAAAAGTAACTAGAAATAGGAAATAATAATAGGTAAAATGATATAATTCAACTCACATAATTCAACAAGTATTTGCTATGTTGTAATGGGTCTAGGAACTGTGCTCACTACTGGGGATAATAATACAAGAAAGGAATAATTACAACTGTCAAAAGACTTGAATTCTATTGTAAGAAAATGAACCACTGAGGGTTTACAATAAGGCCTTAATATATTTTACACAAAAAATCCCCAAGAACTTAGAAAATTTCATTGCTATGTATATGGCCTTACTGGGTCTTTGGTTTAAAGAGAAAAACAAAAATTCTTATTTTAATTGGTTTATTCTGATTTAAAAATAAGGCCCCAAAATGTCTTAAAGGAATAAACAGTTCAGAAATTTTATTTAATAAGGCCAACATAAGCTGTGTCCAAATAATTTTTAAAATCATGAATACTGACTTCTTTGGAGTAGCATATATTGAATTCTTGGTGTTTTGCTTTTTATACAATGTTGGAGGTAAAGGATGCAGAAGTTTCAATCATGTTCTGCCATTCAATTGAGTACTATTTCTCCTGATGTCTTGGGCAAGATCATTTTACCTGCCAAGAAGGCATTTCCCAGGACAAACATAACTTGGGCTATTATAACTACTGAGTGATATTATGTTATTCAGTATCCAGGAACTTCTTCTTTGTTCTATACTCCTGTTGCTTTTAGTTCCTTTGGGCAAGCAGAGAAGCCTTATCAATAAGACATCAGGATTTTTTTGTTGTTGTTGTTTCCTGATTTGTGGCAGTATTTGATGTCCACTTTGGACCAGGAGAATAAGACTAAAATTCAGTGATGCTGTGACTTGGTAAGAAGCAGCATAAAACCGGTTACTTCACATGTTATATATTCTTTGACTCCTTTTTCTTCAAATAATGGCTATTTTTTTTACCAGGGAAATCTGTGCACAAAAATCCTAATATTGAATCCATTCTAATGAAAAGTTCAGGAAAATTTTTCTATGAATTTTTCCTCAGAAAATGTTTTTAGTTAATCAAATGATGCTTCAGTTATCTATTCTGTAATACCCCTCCCCATCTTGCCAGCTACTTCTACATATCACAGCTTTTTATACCCAGGTAAAATTCTGGTTAGTATGAATATCCATGATGAAGTTAAAGAAGAAAAGACCTCTTCATCAAAGTACAGTGAGAAATAGGAGGTAGGAAGGTGATGTAGAACCCATGTTAGTTATGATGGTTCTCATCAGAGGATGTCTGCAATTCATCACCTCACAGCCTGATATCTGATGCTATTTAGTCCCATAGTGATGTCCTTCAAAGAGATGATTTGAAAGAAATTGGCAAAGTATAGTGATCAGGTGAGAGATGTTTGAAGGATTGCTGTTTTTAATCATAGAATCTATGGTATTTAGAATTGGGTAGGACCACATTGCTACTGTTTTTATTTTTTTTTGCTTTTGAACGCTTCTGCTCTTAACCCAAGTAACCTTGAATATTAAATTAAATCCCAAACCACAATCATTTATTAAGTGACTCATGTTCCAGGCACTGTGGTAGGCCTTGGGAATACAAAGATAACAATAAAAAACAATACTTTTTTTGGGATTTGGGGGGGAGAGGGAAGAAGATACTGAGGGAAAGGAGAGATAATACTGACACAGGGTTAAATATATGCAAAATTAACACAAGGTATTTTAAAGCAGATTAAAGATAATTAGGATAATCTGTGAAAGTTTTCTTGCCACACTTGAGCTGATTCTTGAAGGAAATGAGATATATATTTTGATTCCTCTAAAAAACAAATGACTTGGTATTCTCAGAATGGAATCATTCATCACATTCACATATTACTTTTGGAATATGAAATAGGAGAAAAAAATTCAGAGATCATCAAATTTAACTCCTACCTATGTAGGAATTCTTAATGTTACTTAATTTTAGGGTATCTGCTGACTAGACACAGAATTTATGCTTTGAAAGGGAGTTTTTTTCTAATCATTAAGACTGGTAGGAAATAATTCTATGCCTGTGAGCAGCATTGAAGGTAGTTTCTGGACTTAACAATTTTATTCCAGTTTGGAAATTGCTTATCACTGAGTGTGACTTTGACAAAGAAGGAGCATTTGTGAATAATGAAGCATGGTCTCTATGCCAGGAAAACCCAGATGTCCATCTTTCATGTTCCTTGAAGAAGGTATGTGACCAGATGCTGACTTTAGATGTTGCATGAAACATAGCTCTGTCTACTGGTCAAACTAACAAGGAACCTAATTACCCAATGCCACACCAGAGGCCCATTCAGATAATAACTCAGACACTTCCCAGAAAATGAATGAAAAACGGCCTCACTTATCTAAAGAGAAATGATCTGATCATGATTTGCTAGAAATATGAAACAGCAAAGCTCCAGGTTTTTCTTTGAGTGCCTCTCAATGAATCAAAGGCAAAAGGGAACAAGAGAGGCAAGCGGAGACATTTTTCTCAGGCATTGATCAGGATAGTGAGGAGTACTTAGGACAAATGGACTGAGCCAGGATGATCCTGCCTCTTTAATACAACAAAGCTCTGATGCCTGGGCCTTAAAGTAAAGAAAGGTCAGGGGGACAGAGATGGGCTGCTTTTAAGAGGATTCTTTACTTTTTAGGATATAAAATAACATCATAGGTTTAAACTTTCAAAAGGATATTAGAAGATAGAATATTAGTATTGAGAATGACAAAAGAGAATAGATTATAGAAATTCAGAATGAGAAGAGATCTTAGAACATGACACAGCAGATGATAAGACTTTTAGAGCAAAGAACACAGAATGAGAGAACTGGTTGAAACCTTGGTACATAGAATGTAGAATGCCAAAGCTGAAAGATAACTTAGAATACAAAATGTAAAACTATTTTAAAGATCAAATAGCCCAAGGATTTTTAACCTAGTAGTCCATAACTTACATTTTGTATAATCTGTTTATAACTACTCCAAAATGATAGGATTTCTTTGTAATCCTATGCATTTAATTTTATGCATTTAAATAAAGCATTATTCTGGGTAAGAGGTCTGTAGGATTCACCAGACTGCTAAGGGATTCATGGTAAAATAATAATAATAATAATAATGGTGAATAATTCCTGATCTAGTCCAACCCTCTCAAATCTTAAAAATTTGAAAACTGAGAAACATGGAGAGAAAAAGTTGTACATGGTTATATAACAAGAAGAAGTAGGCTTCTGACCTAGGCTTTGTGACTAAGAATCTAGCCCTATATACACACACACACACACATATATATATGTATGTGTATATATGTATATGTATATAATGTGTGTATATATTTTACACATATAAGTATATATGTGCATTATGTGTATATGTATATACATATTTTCATATTAATATGCAAATACATATTTACATATTTAAAGAGAAACACATACATTTATAGTGCTCATTTGGAAAAGAAAAAAAAAAAGAATTAATGTGTTATAAGACATTTTGCCAATCACTTTCTCATTATTTCTGCTAATATGTTTGGCTCTATATTGGCTCTCCCCTCTAAATATAAGACAACTAGATCTCACTTTAGCAGGATATGAAATATTAGTATAATCCTAATAAGATGAAATACTCAAGAGATGCTGGGGAAGGAGACAGTGAAGGAGAAAGGAGGAATTAAGGTTTTATATTTGTTGTTCAGTCATCTTTGACTCTTTTGGACCCCATGTGAGATTTTCTTGGCAAAGACAGGGAAGTGGTTTGCTAATTTAGTCTTCAGTTAGTTTTACAAAAACTGAGGCAAGCAGGGTCAAATGACTTGCTCAGAGTCACTCAGCTAGAAAGAGCATGAGGCTGAATTTGAATTCAGGTCTTCCTGACCACAGGTCTGGCACTTTATCTACTGTGCTATCTAGTTGCCCATGCATTTATGTTATAATTACTATGTATTTGGACATTTTATCAAGTACTTTTACAAATATTATTCATTTTATTCTCACCCTGTAAAGTAGGTATTATTGCCATCTCCCTTTTCCATTGATGAAATTGAGACAAATATATCTTAAGCATCTTGCCCCAAATCACAAGTAAATAGGGATAGATTTGAACTCAGATATTCCTGATTCCAGGCCCAAGGCTCTATCCACTGCATCACCAGCTGCCTGACTATACAGTGAACTGTTTAGGAGGAGAAGAACCATTTTGTGTTCCTAGATTTAGGAACTCCTGTATACAGGAGTTACAATGATCTTTCAAGATCAGTCTCATTGTCATGGTAAGAATGGGAGGGTAGTAATGGGTGAATATCAAATGTAGAGTGAGATCTATTGGGGACAGGAAAGAAATGTGAAGGTATGCTTAAGTATAAGTGAAGGTAAAGATCTGGAATATAATTCAGGTTCTATTCAAAGGAAACCTTAAGGAAATTATTTTATTTTGGAAGGTCCTTTATAAATCTTAAAGGAATATACACATTTAAATCATTAAAATATGCTTGATAACTAAGAGAGATTGAATGAATCTTTCTCCCAGAATATCTTCAAAGTCAGGATATGATGTACCTTAGGGGTTAGATAATACCTGGTAGATAGCTTACATATGTATAGTTTCATGTTGAATATATGTAAATGTATTGTTGGACTTAAAGCACAGTGACTCACATAGTAATTTGTACAGGGTAATACAAACAAGAGAGCTCTTCACCCCACAGGATTGGCAGACCTCTTATTAGAAAAGTGCCCATTAGAATGCTTACTTGTATGAGCTGGCATGTCTCATTTGGAACCTGTCCATTCTAGTCTGGGTTCTCAGATATGATTTATGGATTTTGGAATCATTAAGAGAGTATGTGTCTGTTGGTAGCAGTGAGAATTTAAGAATTTGTTTCAAGAATTCAGATGAGAAAGGGGAGTTATCATCAATAGCATTTGGTCTCAGAATAGACTAATTTAATACTTGTCTTAGTAGTAAAGATCTAAGCTTCACACTATATATATATCAGTATTTTGTTCAGTGAAAAGAATATCCCCTTAGCTATCCTAGGCATGAGAGAAGGCTCACTAAATTGGAATGGTGCTGATCTGTTTCCAAATTATATAGAGGCAATTACCAAATGCAAATAGAGGCAAAGTTGTGCTATGGTTCTTCTCCTCTTTGGAAGTGTAAATGTAGTAAAGTTCAGTCTTGTTTGCACATGTTAATTCCCTATATATTGCTTTGCTTCATTTGCATAGAAGAATGCAGAGGTTTCTATAATGTGACCTTTTTAATCGTTTGGTTTCCACACATAAATTGGCTCAGTGTCAGCCAAATACTACCTTAATTAGAAAACATAATATGAAGGCTGGCCAGTAATGTTTCCATTAGCTTATTTAAATTGTCTGCTTATTTGGCATTGAGCCATATTGATTCTGAGAAGTTTTTATTCAATTATCACCACATATTCATTAGGCATCATTGAGTTACTTTAGAAACATAAGCAGATTTCATAGAATTTTGATGATTCACACAAGCTTTCATTTAAGAAAAGACATCCTACCTTTATTGGGATGAGAATTACTGTGAATGAGCATAGTACCTTTCCAAGTCCCTGAAAAAAAGGATTCACACCTCAATTAGCTTGGTAATGAATTTTGGTCAAGTCAACAGTTCTTCAAAGTATATATTGATGTTTGTATCCAGTCTTTTGCTAAATTATGCTGTGATGGCTAAATGAGAACAAGATCTAGGCTGTTACCTCAAGGACCCCTCTAAATGGAGAATTAATAATAATGCAGAACAGAATTGTGACAAAATGAGTAAATATAGGGTTATGTGCTCCCTTTATGTGGTTCAGACCAAAAGTATCTAACAGAAGTTCCAAAAAGAAGAGTTTCTTTAATCTGAAATGGTCAGCATGCTATGGAAATTTCATGAAAGGTAAAAATGTAAGTTTAAGTTTCAACCACAAGATTTGCTTTCTGAATTAAAGTGGGCATTTTACCTACAATTTCTGAGACTCAGTTTTCTCATCCATAGAATGGAGTTAATAATACTTGTTCTACATTTTCCTCCAGTCTTTTATGAGAAAGTGTTTAAACATTAGATAAATATGTATTCATATTATTGCTTAAGTAAGCATGGGAACTGGGAGATTTGATTAGGGTACAAGAACTGAAAAGTAAAAATATTCCACCTGAAAGGAACCAGAGGTCATCTAGTCCAAACAATATTTGAACAAAACTACACTAGACAATATTCCTAAAAAATAATCAACTGATTACTTATTGCAAATGTTTAGTAAAGATCCTTATTCCTCTGTCCAACATTTGATCCATACCTCTCATCTTTCATGTTGAAAATATTATGTTTGTAATCTATATATACCTTAATCCAAATCAATGTTAAAAATGTTCAATAGAACCTTTCCTCAAATATATATGCATATATGTATGTAGGTAGACTGGATTATATATACATAGATATTTATTATACATAAAATTCCTTTCAAGTAGCATTCCTTTCAGGTACTTGTGTAGTACTATGTAAAAATAAAAGACAATAAGGTAGTTCTTATATTACTTGTCCTTCTGATTCTACACAAATTCTCAGTGTTTACTATTCCACTGTTAATTTCTCATCTCCCATCTCTTTAATGATGCATTCTAGAATTAAGAAAATATTAAAGTCAAATCTACTGGTTTGTGAGCTTTACACTTTAATTCTCTTTAATCCAGAATATATTTATCCTGTTCCAACCATGGAACATCTTTCCAATTCATCAGGATTTTTCAAAGATTATCTATGATTTTTTAACAAATTCATAAATTAGTAAATCAATAAAAATTTAAGTACTTAATTATGTGCCAAACACTGTGCTAAGCCTTAGGGTTACAAAGAAAGGGGAAAGAGAGTCTTTGTTTTAAAGAAGTCCCACCTGTAATAAGCGAGAAAACATATAAGCAACTGTGTTAAAACAAACTACTGCTTCTTTTGATATCTTAAGATATGATTAGTCTTATTTTGGTAATTTGAATTCATTGAGGGTTGGTAGGTGCTCCCCAGTCAAATCTTAAAAATTAATTTCAACTCATTACCATTTTTTGGCTTTATTTTCTATAGTTAAGAGGATTTGGCCCTCTTATTTTGTTCACTACCATCGTCCTCTTGAGTGTCAGTCCTTCTCTTCTTTCATATCCCTTTAGAACTCAACATTACTGTTCTTCTCTTTCATTACTGGACTCTGCTGATTCTGATTCTGCACTTCTCAGCCTATTATCATTGAAGCTACTCATGATTTAGCATTCATCCACAGTTGCACAAATTAGCCTTCAGTTTTAGAGTATCATGAATGCAAAGTTGAAATGGATCTTGATGTTGATAATCATCATGATAATCAGTCTAATGCTCTCATTTAGTAGTTGAAAAAACTGAGGTATAGAAGCAAAAACACTTGACCAAGCTAGAACAAGAAAGTGACAGAACCAGGATTACAACAGAATTCTACTGAATTCAAATCCAGTAATCATCTCATTTCACTATTCTCTATGTGTATCACATGTCTATATGGATACACACACACATACACACACACATACACACATACATATACAATGCATATGCATATAAAGGTGCAATGTCCGGACTTGCTTTCTGGAGGATCTCTGGACAGGCCTTGGTTTTAGGTGGAGAAGTGATGAAGGCAGGAAAGCCACCATAAGAATGGTCAAGCTTGGAGTCTGTTTATTTCAAGTCCTCTCAGCCCTTAAATACCTTAGTACAATTATTTCACTACAGTACACTCAGCATGTGGCAACTGCAGAACTATTATATCACCAAATCACACTAAGTATATGCCAACTAGAGTGATTACATCATTACATCACACTAACTATATGTGAACTAGAGATTTCTCTTAATGAGTCCCCTTTCCATCCACATTGGTTTCTTTTCTTTGCCATTACTGGGATCTTCTTGTGTTTTGGGTCTTTAAAATTTTATTCTTAACAGTTTTGTCCTCAGTAAACTTCCCTTCCCTGTGGAATTGTCTTCTGAGATTTCTTACCTATCTTTACTCTAAATTCTTTCAAAATATATTCTTTGTAAAAAATAAAATATACTCCAAAATTAAAAAAACTCAACATTTTGAATTATCCTTTTCTTTCATAATACAAATTCTAAAAATGAAGAGATCACTTCCTCCCAAGGTTCCCAAAGGCCTTTGAAGTGTGCAGAAACCACTGTAGCTTGAAAGTGAATTTTCCTTGATGAAATCCATTGAGAGAAATACAAATTGATGTCTCCTCATAGAGACATTGTATAGGTCTGGGACAGGCAGACTCTCAATTAGTTCTCTTGATATCTTTCTAGTTTAACTAATTATTCTTGATAATGACATGTAAAACTCTGTTGCAACACTAGAAGGATTATATGTGGTACTAGTGCAGTTTAAATTTATTGCCTTAAAAATACTTGGTGGCCCCAACTTGATTGTGGATCATTTGTAATTTCCTCCCCTCCAAAAAATGGTGCTGATATATATTTACAGGGCAGGTGATGGCTGTTCTATTCCAGTCAATTTTCTTTGCTTAAATGAATTGGCTGAAGGCCTACTTTGTCAAG
Source organism: Antechinus flavipes (assembly GCF_016432865.1). NCBI lineage: Eukaryota > Metazoa > Chordata > Mammalia > Dasyuromorphia > Dasyuridae > Antechinus > Antechinus flavipes. Next base: position 648,682,329 of record NC_067399.1, on the reverse strand, counting down.
ATAGACAACCATGCTTTTTCCCTTTTGCTCATATAACAACAAATAAGGGGAAAAAATGTAAAATTTTCACATGTAGAATTTGTTTAATCTTCAGTTATACTGGTTCTCTCTGTGTCTCTCTGTCTCTGACTCTATCTCTGTCTCTCTCAGTCTCTCTGTGTCTTCCTCAGTCTCTCTAAGTCTGTGTGTGTGTGTGTGTGTGTGTGTGTGTGTGTATGTGTGTGTGCGCGCGCATATGTGTGTTGAGGAAGAGAAGGAAAGAACAGTGAGAAATAACAATTCTCCCTAATTTTTAAAAAGGATGGAGTTGACAATATTAGAATAAAAAATCCAGAGAAATCATAAAACAAAGGCAATCTATTGCCATCATATCAGGATTTTTTTGTTTGTCATTGATATTTTTGTCCGTATGCATAAAGAAATAATCAGGCTACATAAGGAGAGGTTATCCTGAAATGTAAAATCTGGTGTTTTTTTCCCCTAACTAAAATATAAGCTCTTTAATTGGTCAAGGATGACAGAACCTGCTTTTTAAAATGCTCTACTCTTACAGGTAGCAAGTATGAAAATTGAAATCACTTTCTAATCAGATTAACAAGAAAAAAGATATTTTCTTACACCAAAATTCTCTAGGCCCTGAAAAGCCCAAGGGATGGACCTTGATGAAGTCTGGAGCCATAAAAATCAGTGAAAAAACATACTTATAGTTAGAATCTCAGCACATTGTATTAGGGTCTATTGACCCTAAACAGAATACACAGAGAAGCATCAAAACCCATAAATTTCTATCATTTTCTGTCTATCTATCCATCTATCTATCTATCTATCTATCTATATCTATCTATCCATCTATCTATCTATCTATTATCTATCATCTGTTAAGCTCTCTACTTATTAATTCATACATTAACTTTTCTACTTTAGCTCATTTATTTTTTACTTATTCATTTATTTACTAACACATTATTTATTTTTTAATATTTGTTTTGCTTTATTTATTTTTTATCTCCCCCTCCCCCGATCATTGTTATGGTAGTCAAAAGGGTAGATTTAGAAACCATGAGTATTTTTCTGATTTAGTTTGTGATCCTATTAATAGCAAACTGGGGCTCAGAGAGATGTAGTTTTTCCTAAGTTTACACCCCTAGTAACAGATAGAACTAAGACTTGACTTTTGACCTCCCAACTCCTACAACAGAATTCTTTGCTTGCCTCCATGTAGAAAAATAAATCATTCAACAAGTATTCATAACAGAGGACCTCATATTCTATCAAATGCTAAAGATATAAACACAAAGAAGTAGTTCCTACCCTGAAGGGGTTGATTTATACTTTAATATGGAAGATAACATATTGAAGGTTTTGAATCAAGATGTGCTTATCTGGATATACTTGTTAGTATTCACAAAACATCTGCAAAATGAATATGGTTTTGGGAGTGAAGGCACTAGTAGCTGGAAGGATCAGGAAAGACATCCTGTAAAATAAGCTACTTGAAATGCTGAGAAAGAAGCAAGGGAGGCCTGGTGGCAGAAGCGTGGTGGAGAGCATTACAGGGGTTGGATCAGTCAATGAAAAGATGAGAATTCGAGAGGGAGTGCTATATTTTAGGAATAACAAATAATCCAATAAGATTTGACCATAGTATGCATGGAAAAGGATAATGTGTGTGAAATCTGGAAGTTGGGAAAGTAGTAAGTAGGAAAGAGCTTTGGTGAGATAACTCTTAAATTATTTTAAGTATCTGTTCTCTACCTCCTGAAATTTTCTAGAATAATTAAGATGATCTTAAAATCATTGAAACATAGATTTAAATTTCAAAGGGATCCTGGCGATTCAAAGGAATCAAAGGGATTCACCTACCTCATTTAACCAATGAGGAACTGTGACTTCTGAGATAGTATAAGAGATTTGCCCAAGGTTATATTAGGGATTAAGGAGGAGAAACTGGATTTTAACACAAGTCCTTAATTCAAAATCCAGTCACCTTTACATACCAGTTTAACATTTGGATAAAGGACATATCAGATCCCTTTCTCCATGCCTCTTGACACAAGATGGTGCTAAGCTCCTTGGGATCAGAGAAAATGCTGCCTTTTATCCCCATAACAGGAACTTAATAAATGTATTGAATTAATCAAATACAAATAAAATGTTCCTTAGCAAGTTACAAATGAATGTACTGTGCTCTGAGCCATAGAATTGAAACACATAGTCAAAATAAAAAAGGATATGTATGTGCTGTTCTGCTTGATTTCAACTCCTCTGAACAAGATGACCCTCATAGGTCAAGATCATTATTTCAAGTCTTATGGCTATACTGATCACTCAAGCCTTGATTGGTACCATCCCCTTCAACTACTTCTCCATTCCAGAATGGAAATTCCAGATTTCTTCCAATACTTTCCTTTATAGAAGACAGGTGGTAGACTTTCAGACCACACAACTTTGCACCTACTACAGTGCCTGGTTTCAAGTCCAAAGAACAAGATATCTTCACCATGGCACTCCCTAGTGTCTCCACATTCCCCCAGCCTTCTCCTTTTCTTTTGTTATGTTGTCTTTCTTGGTAGATTGTAAACTCCTTGATGGAAAGGACTGTCTTTGTTTTTATTAATTCTATCTTCAGCACTTAGTACAGTGACAAACATATAATGGGGGATTTAAATAAATGCTTTTTGGAATGGGAGGTAGGTAGTTATAGGCACCTCTTGATTCCTGTCAAGATCATATAGGCCCAAAATGCCTTTTATGCCCCTAATATTCACATTTCCACCATTCATACTTTTTTACTGAAAAAAAAAAACCAACTGCTTCTAAAAGAATTATAGAGAGATTCTGGTCACAAACAGCTGAATTTAATCATTTGAATGATGCAATGAAAAAAAAAAAACACTGGAATCACAGTAAGCAAACACTTGGCTTCACATATATAATTAACTAACAGATCTTAGACAAATTATTTCACTTCTGGGGGCCTCAGTTTTTTCATCTATGAAATAGGGATAATAATAGTACTTATACTACTTGTATAATAAAGATTTTTTTTAATAAAGTGCTTTGTCATCTTTGAAAACTTGGAATTGATTGTAATGGTGTTATATTTATTTGACTCTAGGGAAATTCTACTGGCTTGTTTTATCGATGAGAATAAAATAATCCCACCAAATGGAGCATGTACAAAGCCAAAACAATATTGGACACAGATTTGGTTTTTGTGACCTTCTAGGAAGAAGAATCTTGTAGCTGGGAAAGACCTTCAAGATTATGTCATTCATTTTATATGAATTTCTTCATTTTGCAATAGAGGATATTAAGAACCAAGATCACACAAGTATACACACGTATTAAGCACAAGACCAGAGTACCTAGCCAGGCTTTCAGTCTATAAATCATATGTTCAATATGTTAGCCACAATATGAAACACCATATAAGCTGCTCCTCTGGAAACAAGGCATAAAAGGCATTCAAATGAGTGGAAAAATGAGAAACTTTTTGTAATATATTGAATTGACAAAGCAAGAAATATACAAAGGAGAAAAGAAGAAATGAATTGACCAAAGTAAGGCCTGATATCTCCAGGATTCCATCCTGGTACTACTGTTGAGACAAGCAAAAAACCTTTTGTATAATCAGAACATATGATCTCTTGCCAAGAGTTACTAGCAAATATGAACAATTCGTGATTTCTATTTTCAAGTTACTGGTGTATTTTCTATGTTTATAAATATAAATTCCAGAATATCCCTTTAAAGGCAAGACCAGATAGTGGTTCAGTCCAGGAACTTTGCAGAGCTTGCCAACTATCAAGAAAGCAACATTGGGACTTCCGGTTAAGATGGCAGAGAGGAGGCTCACAGCTGCATAAGCTCCACGCTTTCTCTCACTATCCACTTCATTACAAGCCTCTGAATTAATGCTTGACTGAAAAAAAACCCCACATATAGTTACCAAGAGAAGCCATCCTTGAGATCCGCCAAGAAAGGTCTGTCTTTACTGGAGGGCTGGGACGGTTTTAGATCGGGCGCAGGCGGCGGGCAGCGGCAGTGAGAGCACGGGAGCAGACTGGAGAGGGGGTGGGGAGTGATCGCAGCCGCCTCTGCGGGGAGAGCTTCGCTACAGGTTTGGATACTTTGCTCCAGCAGCAAGTCAGCAGCCCAGCAGAGAAGCTAAAAACACCGGGGCTGAAGAATACAACCCCAAACAGCTGGAGTCTCTCGGGACCTGGCCGCCCCCCCCCCCCCCCCCCCACAGTGACTCAGCACGCTCTGGGATCTCAGAGCGCAGGCGCAGCACAGTCCTGCTAGTGCCTCACTGCTGCCCCCTGCAGTCTGTAGAGGAAGCTCGATAACACACCCAACCCCCCCCCCCAAAGAAAGACTCCAGTTTTTTCTGTTTTTCTTTGCTAGTTTGTCTCTGATTATTAGACAGAATGAGCAAGAAGCTGAAGAGGACTTTAACCCTTGACAGCTTCTACACAGATAGAGAGCAGACTCTAAATCCTGAGGAGACTAAAAACAGGCAGTCCCCAGGTGAATCCCCAAAGGAGGAGATCATCTGTTCCTCAGCACAGATGAACCTCATAGAAGTAATTAAAAAGGCTCTCACAAGGGAGCTAGAAGAAAAATGGGGAAAGCAGAGTGAGGCTTGGCAAAAGGAGAGGGAAGCTTGGGAAAAGGAGAGGGAGGCTTGGCAAAAGAGCCTGGAGAAGTCAGTTAAAGAGAGAGTGGATAAAGAAGTAAAATCCTTGAAAAATAGGATTAGTGAACTGGAAACAGAAAACAGCTCTCTAAAAAACAAAATTGGCGAAATGGAAAAAAATTCCACAGAACAAAAGAACTCAATGGGACAATTAGAAAAAGATTTTAAAAAAGTGAGTGAAGAGAATACTTCACTGAAAATCAGAATTGAACAAGTGGAATTGAATGACTCGAGGAGACAAGAAGAATCAGTCAAGCAAATCCAAAAAAATCAAACAATGGAAAAGAATGTGAAATACCTTCTGGGGAAGACAACAGACCTGGAAAACAGATCCAGGAGAGACAATCTGAGAATCATTGGACTCCCAGAAAAGAATGATGAAAAAAAGAGCCTGGACACTATTTTCCAGGAAATTATCAAAGAGAACTGCCCAGAAGTCATAGGAACAGAGGAAAAAATAAACATTGAAAGGATTCATCGATCACCCACTGAAAGGGATCCTAAAATCAAAACACCAAGAAATATAGTGGCCAAATGCCAGAACCCTCAGACGAAGGAAAAAATATTGCAAGCGGCTAGAAAAACCCAATTCAAGTATCAAGGAGCCACAATAAGGATCACCCAGGATCTGGCAGCATCCACATTAAAAGATCGAAGGGCCTGGAATATGATATTCCGAAAGGCTAAGGAACTTGGTATGCAACCAAAAAAACTTACCCAGCGAGAATGAGCATCTTTTTCCAGGGAAGAAGATGGACATTCAACGAAGTAAGCGAATTTCATCTATTTCTGATGAAAAAGCCAGAACTTAACAAAAAGTTTGATCTACAAATATAGAACTCAAGAGAAATCTAAAAAGGTAAAGATTAATCTTGGGAACTATATTTTGACTATATAGATGTATAAAGAATACATGTATACCTTGTTCTAGAAATTGATGTGGAAAGGACATTGTACCAGAAAAAGGGTAAAGTGGGGGTAGTACATCTCATGAAGAGGCATAGGAAACCTATTATATCTGAGAGAAAGAATGGAGGGGGATGAATATAGTGGGTATCTTACTGCCTTCAGAATTGGCTTTAAGTGAAAAATCTTAAGATATATTCAATCTATGGTGAAACTTCTCCCACCTCATTGAAAAGTGAGAAGGGAAAAGTGAAAAAGGAAGGAATAAGCTAAGCGGAAGGGAATACGGAAACTGGGAGGGAAAGGGGTAAGATAGGGGGAGGAACTCTAAGGCAGGGGGAGGGATACTAAAAAAGGAAGGCTGTGAGAAGCAAGTGGTGCTCACAAGCTTAATACTGGGAAGGGGGGGAAAGGGGAAAGAAGGGAGAAAAGCATAAACCGGGGTTAACAAGATGGCAAGTAATAAAGAATTGGTCATTCTAACCATAAATGTGAACGGGGTAAACTCCCCCATAAAGAGGAACTGGTTAGCAGAATGGATTAAAAGCCAGAATCCTACAATATGTTGTTTACAGGAAACACACCTGAAACAGGGAGATAGATGCAGGTTAAAGGTAAAAGGTTGTAGCAAAATCTACTATGCTTCAGGTGAAGTCAAAAAAGCAGGGGTAGCCATCCTGATCTCAGATCAAGCTAAAGCAAAAATTGATCTAATTAAAAGAGATAAGGAAGGGCACTATATCTTGCTAAAGGGTAGCATGGATAATGAAGCACTATCTATATTAAACATATATGCACCAAGTGGTGTAGCATCTAAATTCTTAAAAGAGAAATTAAGAGAGCTGCAAGAAGAAATAGACAGTAAAACTATAATAGTGGGAGATCTCAACCTTGCACTCTCAGAATTAGATAAATCAAACCACAAAATAAGAAAGAAGTCAAAGAGGTAAATAGAATACTAGAAAAGTTAGATATGATAGATCTCTGGAGAAAATGTAATGGAGACAGAAAGGAATACACTTTCTTTTCAGCAGTTCATGGAACCTATACAAAAATTGACCATATATTAGGACATAAAAACCTCAAAGTCAAATGCAGTAAGGCAGAAATAGTAAATGCATCCTTTTCAGACCACGATGCAATGAAAATTACATTCAACAAAAAGCCAGGGGGAAGTAGACCAAAAAATAATTGGAAACTAAATAATCTCATACTAAAGAATGATTGGGTGAAACAGCAAATCATAGACATAATTAATAACTTCACCCAAGAAAACGATAATAATGAGACATCATACCAAAATGTATGGGATGCAGCCAAAGCGGTAATAAGGGGAAATTTCATATCTCTAGAGGCCTATTTGTATAAAATAGAGAAAGAGAAGGTCAATGAATTGGGTTTGCAACTAAAAATGCTAGAAAAGGAACAAATTAAAAACCCCCAGACAAACACTAAACTTGAAATTCTAAAAATAAAAGGAGAGATCAATAAAATTAAAAGTAAAAAAAAAACTATTGAATTAATTAATAAAACTAAGAGTTGGTTCTATGAAAAAACCAACAAAATAGACAAACCCTTAGTAAATCTGATTAAAAAAAGGAAAGAGGAAAATCAAATTGTTAGTCTTAAAAATGAAAAGGGAGAACTCGCCACTAATGAAGAGGAAATTAGAGCAATAATTAGGAGTTACTTTGCCCAACTTTATGCCAATAAATTTGACAACTTAAATGAAATAGAAAAATACCTCCAAAAATATAGCTTGCCCAAACTAACAGAGGAAGAAGTAAATATCCTAAACAGTCCCATCTCAGAAAAAGAAATAGAACAAACTCTCAATCAACTCCCTAAGAAAAAATCCCCAGGACCAGATGGATTTACATGTGAATTCTACCAAACATTTAAAGAACAATTAACTCCAATGCTAAATAAACTATTTGAAAAAATAGGGATTGAAGGAGTTCTACCAAACTCCTTTTATGACACAGACATGGTACTGATACCTAAACCAGGTAGGCTGAAAACAGAGAAAGAAAATTATAGACCAATCTCCCTAATGAATATTGATGCTAAAATCTTAAATAAAATATTAGCAAAAAGATTACAGAAAATCGTCACCAGGATAATACACTATGACCAAGTAGGATTTATACCAGGAATGCAGGGCTGGTTCAATATTAGGAAAACTATTAGCATAATTGACTATATCAATAACCAAACAAACAAAAACCATATGATCATCTCAATAGATGCAGAAAAAGCATTTGATAAAATCCAACATCCATTCCTAATAAAAACACTTGAGAGCATAGGAATAAATGGACTTTTCCTTAAAATAGTCAGGAGCATATATTTAAAACCATCAGTAAGCATCATATGCAATGGGGAAAAACTGGACCCTTTCCCAGTAAGATCTAGAGTGAAGCAAGGTTGCCCACTATCACCATTATTATTTAATATCGTATTAGAAACACTAGCCTCTGCAATAAGAGTCGAGAAAGATATTAAAGGAATTAGAGTAGGCAATGAGGAAACCAAACTATCACTCTTTGCAGATGATATGATGGTATACCTAGAGAACCCCAGAGATTCTACTAAAAAGCTATTAGAAATAATTCATAATTTTAGCAAAGTAGCTGGCTACAAAATAAATCCCCATAAATCCTCAGCATTTTTATACATCACCAACAAAACCCAACAGCAAGAGATACAAAGAGAAATTCCATTCAGAATAACTGTTGATACCATAAAATATTTGGGAATCTATCTACCAAAGGAAAGTCAGGAATTATATGAGCAAAATTATAAAAAAGTCTCCACACAAATAAAGTCAGACTTAAATAATTGGAAAAATATTAAGTGCTCTTGGATCGGCCGAGCGAACATAATAAAGATGACAATACTCCCTAAACTAATCTATTTATTTAGTGCTATACCAATCAGACTTCCAAGAAAATATTTTAATGATCTAGAAAAAATAACAACAAAATTCATATGGAACAATAAAAAGTCGAGAATCTCAAGGGAATTAATGAAAAAAAAAATCAAATGAAGGTGGCCTAGCTGTACCTGATCTAAAATTATATTATAAAGCAGCAGTCACCAAAACCATTTGGTATTGGCTAAGAAATAGATTAGTGGATCAGTGGAAAAGGTTAGGTTCACAAGACAGAATAGTCAACTATAGCAATCTAGTGTTTGACAAACCCAAAGACCCTAACTTCTGGGAAAAGAATTCATTATTTGATAAAAACTGCTGGGATAATTGGAAATTAGTATGGCAGAAATTAGGCATGGACCCACACTTAACACCATATACCAAGATAAGATCAAAATGGGTCCATGACCTAGGCATAAAGAATGAGATAATAAATAAATTAGAGGAACATAGAATAGTTTATCTCTCAGACTTGTGGAGGAGAAAGAAATTTGTGACCAAAGATGAACTAGAGACCATTACTGATCACAAAATAGAAAATTTTGATTACATCAAATTAAAGCCTTTGTACAAACAAAACTAATGCAAACAAGATTAGAAGGGAAGCAACAAACTGGGAAAACATCTTCACAGTTAAAGGTTCTGATAAAGGCCTCATTTCCAAAATATATAGAGAACTGACTCAAATTTATAAGAAATCAAGCCATTCTCCAATTGATAAATGGTCAAAGGATATGAACAGACAATTTTCAGAGGATGAAATTGAAACTATTACCACTCATATGAAAGAGTGTTCCAAATCATTATTGATCAGAGAAATGCAAATTAAGACAACTCTGAGATACCACTACACACCTGTCAGATTGGCTAAGATGACAGGAAAAAATAATGATGAATGTTGGAGGGGATGCGGGAAAACTGGGACACTGATGCATTGTTGGTGGAGTTGTGAACGAATCCAACCATTCTGGAGAGCAATCTGGAATTATGCCCAAAAAGTTATCAAATTGTGCATACCCTTTGATCCAGCAGTGTTTCTATTGGGCTTATATCCCAAAGAAATACTAAAGAAGGGAAAGGGACCTGTATGTGCCAAAATTTTTATAGCAGCCCTATTTGTAGTGGCCAACAACTGGAAAATGAATGGATGCCCATCAATTGGAGAATGGCTGGGTAAATTGTGGTATATGAATGTTATGGAATATTATTGTTCTGTAAGAAATGACCAGCAGGATGAATACAGAGAGGACTGGTGAGACTTACATGAACTGATGCTAAGTGAAATGAGCAGAACCAGGAGATCATTATACACTTCGACAACGATATTGTATGAGGACATATTTTGATGGAAGTGGATTTCTTTGACAAAGAGACCTGAGTTTCAATTGATAAATGACGGACAAAAGCAGCTACACCCAAAGAAAGAACACTGGGAAACGAATGTGAACTATCTGCATTTTTGTTTTTCTTCCCGGGTTATTTATACCTTCTGAATCCAATTCTCCCTGTGCAACAAGAGAACTGTTCGGTTCTGCAAACATATATTGTATCTAGGATATACTGCAACATATCCAACATATAAAGGACTGCTTGCCATCTAGGGGAGGGGGTGGAGGGAGGGAGGGGAAAAAATCGGAACAGAAATGAGTGCAAGGGATAATGTTGTAAAAAAAATTATCCTGGCATGGATTCTGTCAATATAAAGTAATTATTATATAAAAATTAAAAAAAAAAGAAAGCAACATTGGATACTGAGGAAAATATTTTGTCCTCATTCCTATATGTACATATTCTTGCAAGGAAATCTGTAAATGGACCTGATTCTCCAAAATGCCAAGTGTTATATTAACATTCTAATGATATAGAAATTCTCAAAGGTGTCAAATTTTTTAATAAATATTTTTAGAAAGATGTGCAGTGTTGGAATGATTGTATAGTCTTTAGCTTTGAATAACAAAAGATAATGATCAATACCACTAATCTGAAGCATCAGTTATCATTTTTAAGGATATTATATTTATCTCAAATTTGCATTTCCCCTCTATTTTGAATCTAAGTTCTGGCACTTTCTTGAAATATGGAATCCTATAGCTGGAAGGGACAATATACAATACAACCTTTACACAAAGGAAATTCTTGTCCCTAAGGCATATCTAACATCCTTTTGTTTCAAAACATGATAAATAAAAAGAAGCAGGCTAGCTTTGAAAGTTGATGTTGAATTATATATTAGAGATACACTATTCCATGTATAATCCATTTTTCTCTTCAACTGCACATATGAAAATATCCATTGAATTTGGTGTTTCTTAATTTCAAAATAAAAATACATTTTAAAAAGTCTATATAATAAAAAAGAAATGATAAGAAATTATAGAAGAACTGAAATAGAGAAGGTTTTTTGGATATAGCAGGACATATGTGATGTTTGATTTTGATGATTATTATGGATGGCTCACACCTGAGAAAATAAGCAATCGAAAATACTAGGTAGACTAATTTGAGCAGAAATTAATCAAGTAAATTGTGAAGTAGTTTTTGGAAACCTTCGGGTATATAGAGTCTCATTATTAAAAACAGTCACTGCACACAAAGAGTTTTACAAAATGTTTGCCTCACTTCAAAAATATCATCAACTATATCCAAGCATACTTAACATTTTAAGTTGATATAATTGCTAAAGTTCTTTTGGTGATCTTGGAAAAATCATCAACAGAAGAAGTATTACAGAACAGAATTGTAAATATGCTATCCCATCTTTCAAACAACAGCTTGCATTTACATGGTGCTTGGAGGTTTATAAAGTATTTCACATATGTTAGTTCAAATAACTAAAAATGGATAGTTTATGGATTGTTTAGCTGAAATTGAATTCCTGTAAAAATTACAAAATATATTATTGGAGAGATAATGTATGGGCAATCTTCTAAAAGAACGGCAAGTTTTGATCACAGTCAAAATCATTCATCGAGGACAGAGCATGCCAGACTATTTTTTGGTATTTTTACTAGGTTACTAGATCAAGGATTAGCACAGAAGAAAAATCACTAATATTACAGATGATGTTTCAGTTAAAATTTTCAACTTTGAAAAATCCCTATTTGTATTCCTTGAAAATGGATTAAAGATATTAACTTGGAGTTTCTTGCAGCACTTAGTCTTAGGTTTTATAGTTGGTCATGAAACTAGCACTGGAAGAATTGTATTATCAGAAATTACTTATATGTATCATGCACATATGCATATGTGTATTTACATGTGTCTGATTTTCTATAAGTCACCTGGGTGATTCAAATGAGAAAGAACTGAGCCTTTAGTCAGGAATACCCCAAATTAAAATATGTCCCTAAGCCAGATTGCTTTTTGATCCTGAAAAGTAACAATCTCTGCTTCAGTTTTCTCAACTCCAAAATGGGGGTGCTAATAATAGCATCTGCATCCCAGGTTATTGTGTGAAGAAAATGTTATAGTATTTATAAAGCACTTAGCACAGTACCTAGAATATAGTAGGTGTCATATATGCTGGGTATTATCATTATTACCACATTTAGTTGCTCTGGGAAAAAATTACATCCTTTTTTGATTTTCAAATATAAGATGGCTGCAGGTGCATCATAATATCTAGTGATAAACATTTTTATTTACTATCATTAAAATTATTTTTGTTTATTTAAATTATGACAATAAAGTTATATTTCAAACTTGTTTTACAAAAGAAAGAAACTGTACCATAGGGAGTGGGTGTTCAGTTTTTTGATAATAGTAGTTTTAAGTATTTGAAGGTCAGTAATATAAATGAGTAATTACATTTATTTTCTGTGGTCCTAGGGAACAAATTTAGGAGCAATGAGTGGAATAGCAGCTGAGCATATTTTTAACTAGAATAATGGGAAAGTTCCTAACATAGAGAGCTGTCCAAATGTAGTATTTTTTGCTTTGAGAATAAAGAGTCTGCTTTCCATGGAAATCTCTAAGTAAAGTCCATGTGACAACTCATATGAGTGTTGCAATGCAGGGGTTGAGAGCAAGGTAGTGTGAAAAGGATTCTTATTCAGATATAAGTTGGATTTTATAACTTCTGAGGTTTCCTCCAGCTCTGAGATTTTATGATAATGGCTTTCTGAACCTGTCACAAAATTGGCACAAAACAAGAAATTATTATGTTTTGGGACTCCTATTATCTGGACATCTGTTAGAGGTTTCTTTCTAGTGAAAGTAAGGTATCTAATAAACACAATTTCTTGACCTGTCTTGCTAACACCTTTATCTTTCAGAAAGAAGAAGAGGTGGCTTAAGAGGCTCATAATCTAAGTGAATCTGACCAACAAGGAGGAACTGATTGGCAAAAGAAAAATAATGGGAACTTTAAGAAAAGACCATGTTATCATAGAGTATTTGACAGACATAGAGAGGAACATTTGATATAGTTAAGCATAAACCTTAGACATTAGGAAAGGAGAATGGAACATGTCATAGAAAATTCTAAAATAATTCTGTCTTGAAATCCTAACCTAGAAGATAGTGAAAGAATAAAATCCCGACCAAAGAATTTCAAATAAGCCTGATAAGAAAGAAGAAGCAGATATATACAGAGGCAATGATGATACTGTTTAGATATCTCTGTGAAGAAAAATATAGAATAGAAATATGCATAAAGATTTAAACAGTGATATATATTTATGTTTAGCACCTAGAGCATATCATCTCATATGCTGCCTTTATAAGATAATCAATCAGGTTATTCATATCAATTCAATTTAAATCTATACCACCCAAGCTCCCAGTCAATATTTTTTTAAAATTATTTTTCATGGAATATTGTATGACTTATTTAGCTATTAGTTAAACAATGTTTGTTTATTTATTTTATTATTTCACAATTACATGGTGATAATTTTTTAGATTGATTTCAAAAATTTTTCTTTTCATCGTAACCCATCCCATTCTTATAGAAGGCAAGTTATTTGATTTTGATAATACATGAGAGGTCATCCAAAACATATTTCTTTATTGCAAAAGAAAACAATCAAAATAAAACAATAAAAAATGTTTAAAAATATGCCTCACTCTGCATTCAAAAATCACCAATTCTCCCTATAGAAGTAGATGATATATTTTATCATGGGTCCTTTGAAAATATCTTGGCTCATTGTCTTTATCAGACTTGCTAAGTCTTTCAAAATTATTGCTGTTACTGTGCCCATGTTTTTTTTTTTCTGGTTCTATTCACTTCACTTTATATGACTTCATATTTCTTTCCAGGCTTTTCTGAAGCCATCCAGCTTATTATTTCTTATAGCATGATAGTATTTTACTATAATCATATACCACAACTTGTTCAGCCATTCACCCATTGATGGGCATCCTCTTGATTTCCAATTATTTGTCACCACAAAATAAGAGTTGCTAAAATAGTTTTATATGAATAGGTCATTTTATTTTCTTCAATTTCTTGGACATACAGACTTAATAGTTAAAGAGAAAGTACCCTTTTGGATATAGTTCTAATTGTTCTCCCAAATGGTTAGACGACTTCATAACTTCACCAACAATGCATTAGAATCCCATTTTTTTTTTCATATCCCCTCCAGAATCAGTCATTTTCCTTTTCAGGCATTTTAGCCAATCTGATAGGTATAAGGTAGCATCTTAGAATTGTTTTAATTTTGCATTTCTGCAATTGGCAGTTTTCCAGTAAGTATTAATTGCTTTGATTTCTTATTCTAAAAAAAATCTCCTTATTCATATTATTTGACAATTTCTCAACTGCATAATGACTTTTTTATTACAAATTTGGTTTCTATATATTTGAGAAATGAGCTCTTTATTTTAAAAAATGGTTGACCTGGGCAATTGCCTCAGCCAAAAAAAAAAAAACTGGTTGTAAAATTTCCCCAACTTTCTGTTTTCCTTCTAAATTTCACTGGATTCATTTTCTTTGTGCAAAGCCTTTTTAAATTTTATGTGATCAAAATCATTTATTTTATTTCTTGCAATACCCTCTATTTCTTTTTGGACAGAAAGACTTCTGTTTGACAGATATATTTTCCCATGCTTTCTTAATTAAATTGTATCATTCTTTGTGTTTAAAGCATTTATCCATTTTGATCTTATCTTGGTATGTACAATGTTAGGTCTTTGCCTTGTTTCTATGAAGCTGCTTTTCAGTTTTCTCTTTATTTTTTTGTGAAACCTTGGATTTTTGGTTTTAGAAAATACTAGGTTTATTATTAGCATTTTCTATTGTATATTGCATATCTGATCTATTCTACTTATCTATCACTTCATTTCTCAGCCAGAATCAGATTATTTTCATGCTTATAGCTTTGTAATATAATTTGAAATCTGGAACTGCTAGTTCACTTTCTTTCACATTTTTAATGGAATTCCTTGACAATTTTGACCTTTTGATGCACTTTTGATGATTGATTTGAGGATTGATGAATTTTGTTACTACTTTTTCTAGCTCTACAAAATAATTCTTTGATATTCTTTTATTGTTATGCTATGCTATGCTATGGTACTATATAAGTAAATTAACTTAGGTAGAATTGTCATTTTTATTACATAGGCTCTGCCACCTATGGGCAATTAATAGTTCTCCATTCGTTTGATCTGTCTATATTTGTGTGAAAAAAAAATTTTTTTATATAATTTTATTCATATGATCACTGGGCTTGTCTGGATAGGTAGAGTCCCAAGTATTTTTGTAATTTATACAGTTATTTTAAATTCCTTATCATGTACATTTATTAGTTATCTATTGCAAAGGTGCAGTTAATGCAATGCAAAAGACAGTAAGAAAAGTAATAATGCAATACTATAATGTCCAACCAAACTGAAGTACATTGCATTGAAGATATACATGTAATAAATGGGAAGACAGAATTATAAATAAGAATTTGTCATGAAGTGTTTTTTTTTCTATTAGACCAATTCTAAAATTTAAGGAGGTATTTATTTTAATGTTTTTCATTTCATTTACAAATCTGTTAATTCTTTCCATCCTTTTCTTGCATTATTCTATTTTTTCCATTGTCCTCTATCACTCTTATTTACTTATCCTTAGCTAGTATATATTTCCAGCTGCCTGTCTACAACTAATCAATGCCATAGTCTTTGAGTCCACTTGGCTCATTCTTTATCCATCCTTTTCTTCCTGAAAGAGGAATACTGATAAAGTATATTTATGGACATAAAGATAGTAGGTAATGGTTCGATATTAACTTGACTGATGTATAATATATTGACTTAGTAAACTTGTTATACATTTCAAGAAACAGTATATGCCAGATTATTAAATGGATAGTTCTGGTACAGCTAGGATTTGAATTCAGGCTTTCTAGTTGCAAATCTGCTTACTTTTTTCACTATCCATTTTCTACTTATTAGGACAAATACTAAACTTGAAATAATTTAGATGAAGTTTAGTGTTGAAATGGGAGAATAGGTCTCTGGCATCCAAATTGAATTTTCCTGGCAGGAATGATGCTAGTGGAATTTTTAGCATACATAAAGGGATTATATAGAGATTTCTAAACCATGGAAGATCTTGTGGTTTATTTCAGAGCTCTGTGTAGAATGAGAAAATAAAATATTTCAGAAATTATATATCAGGGGAAACTAGCACAAATAAAATTTAGGAAAAGTTTGACTGGGAGAGACACAGAGGCACTTCCAAGTAATGTAAAGAAAGAGATGAAGACTTTAGGACACTCAGAGAAGGTACAAGAGAAATCAGATTGGAAAGAGCCTCACCAAGGAAAAGACTTTAGTTAGGTAAAGAAATAGCATCTAATTGCTTTCTATTTTAACTTATTATTCTTACTAATAAGATATGAAATTCAGTTATTTAGATGTTTCAGAAAGACTTCAAATACAATAAACAACTCCACAATGTTAGTACCTTAGGCAAAAACCATTTGGTTTCCTGTCTTAGTTAGAATTCTGATAAGAATGTCTCTAGGATAGATGCTGCCTATGGTCATGACCTAAGAATACTGAATGATTCTCTGAGACAGCTAACATTTGTGTATTTGCACAAATAGTCAATATTTAATGTGACACCTTATGCAAATTCATGACTTATCACATAATAAATTTAGTGTTAAGCAACTGCAAAATTTCAGCTCCAAAACCAATTTGTCATTAGAGTACAATTGATGCCTCAGTGTTAAAGAACAATGTCTTTTGTGCTGGAGAAAGACTTTCAGGAGAACATTCCAATAAGCAGAATATCAGAGATGCCAAATGACAATTTCTATTAATTAGTATTCTGATGAAAATGACAACTCCTAGATATGCTATTGACTATCACTATTCTATCTGAGAGAAAAAAAAAAGTTCTTCTACCTTATATTTGTGTGACTACACCACATAAATCTCATCCTTGAATCCTAAAATTCTATTGCAATGCACAAATGCTGGCCTTTTCCTTGGCATAAGAACTGGTCATTTCTGTCTTTGTATCCTCATGACTTAATCCTTTTGCTTAATCCAAGATTCTCCCTTACAAACTAAGGACTGTCTTTTTCTTTTCAACATTCTCCTAGTGATTTCATGTGTCTCTAAGTTATGTAATAAAATATCTGGAGAATTAAATTTGAGGATCACCTAAAGGGCACTGGAGATGCACAGGAATGAGTAAGTTGTAATATATTATAAAGAAGAATTGCACCAGAGAACTGGTTTAAATGATATCATAAGAGAAATATATGGCCGGAAAGAGGGGGAAAAATAAATGCCCTGGTCATTTTCACAGAGTTGAGGCTAACTGATTAAAAGCTCTCACATACTCATAGGATTATAGATCATAGATTTAGAGCTAGAAAGGACCTTGCAGGTGATTTAATCCAATTCTACTCTTTCTATAGATGAAGAAATAGAAGCACAATGAAGTGATATTACTTTCTAAGATCACAAAGGCAGTAAATGAAAGAACTGCAAATAGATTTTCTTCTTATATTCTAAAACTCTTTCCACTGTACCACATTGCCTTTTCATGCTCCATTGCTATTCATATAGCATTAAGAACACAAAAGGAAAGCTACTATTACACCAACTAGACCCTCTGTGGAGGATTTATGAGAAGTCATGGAAAAAAGCAGTACAGGATGGGAAGGCAAGGATAAGTTATCAAATGCATCACTATTGTGAACACCTACATTCATAAGCTCATTGATGGATGGAGGGATGCATTGAAGGACAAAATTAAGCATCTTCCGTATTTAATATAGTGACTTGGACATGATGGGTGCTTAATAAATGTTTATGGATTTATATTATAGTATGTGATGGGAACTGAGTACCCTGGCAAAAGGATAGTTTTTAAACATCTATCTGCATTCTCAATCCAGTCCCTTTGTGACCCTCATTGAAACAGAAGAGCAGACATTTGCAAACCATCTGGCAGGAATGAGGCACACAGTCTGTGACTGTGGATGGTAATTGTTCTCTGTGTGAAGCTAATTGGTCCTTATGGGGATCAAAGACAAGATTTTGGCCTCAGCATCATTCTCTGACCAGCCAAGCTAACCTGTTAAGTATTTCCTGATGTCATATCACAAATCAATCCCTGAATAATCTTACCTTCTCAAAATATTTATGAAAGCCAAACCAATGATGACTAGACAGAAAAGCTGCTATATGAAACAATCATGGCTCAGAGTGAAGATCCTTTAAATGGCAAAAGTTTCTAAGATAGGAAAAATATATTGAGAATCCATCAGAGAAACCGCAAAATTGTGGAGTGGGAAAGTTCTAAACTTACAGTCAAGAGATTTGTGGTACATGTGAGCAGAAATAATTATTAAATTAAAATTATTTAAAAATATCTAGTGGACTTAATGTTAGTTTAGCTGCTGGATGGCATGAAACTGTTCTATATCCTTGTAGTCTGAGGATGTGTTTGCTACTTCTAAAGTCCACTAGAAAGTCATGGATTAAGTCATTATAGACATTCTCCGAAAGAAAAACCAGGTGAAATAAACAAGAGAAATAATTAAAAAGCAGTGTTTACTCTAAGCTAGACAATATACTAAGTCCTGGGAATTTGAATAAAAATATATTACTTGATTTAAAAGAAGTTATACTCTAATAGTAGAAGAATAACATATCTAAGGAGTCACAGAACATTTGATTGCCATACTCCTTCCAAGAATAAAACTGTTGCTTTAAGTACTGTTTACAGAACTAGGAAAGGAAAATCTAGGGATTGGAGGAGAGGTAAATATTCAAAAGTAGGAGAGAAAAGGGTGAATTTGAGTGAGCTTGTTTAATAAGAACTTGGAATAAGTTCTTATACATGAATAAAGTGACAATGGTATCCCATAGAATCGAGTAACTACCATAAGATTTTCACTGATTCAGGGTTACTTCATTCAAGTATGGACTTCGAAGGGGCCATATGATATCGATTCATCTTTTGTGACTCAGGATTTTTTTTAATCTTCTTTTCAGATTGGTACTTCTCTGATTGGGAAAAAAAAATTGATGTTGGTGCATACCCTAAATTTTCTCGAATAAATCTTGACCCAATATATTAGATAGAACCATAAGAATAGATGAGGATATCAATAAAATAGACCACAATCCCTGGCTCAATAAATATTGAAATAGCAGTTCCATAAATCTATAAAAAACAAGAGTTACATAAATGCATGGTATTCACAAAATTGGACAGTCAAAAAGAAAACAAGCTTATCAGAATGAGAGAGGATGGAAAGAACATGGAGGTCTGAACTCAGATTATAGATTATATTCATTTTCTCAAAAATATATGATATGGTTGTGAATACCATGGCTCTTATTATCTATTCCAGTGGTCCAGGGTATCAGTGGTAGAAAACAGTAGCCACTGATAGTAAAGACATCTTGGGCTCCCTAGTGATGGTACAGTATTATTTGAAAAATAAAACTGTTCTTTCATGGAAAAAGATAAAGGTATAGCAAAGGTAGAGAACTAGATAATTATTTAAAAGAACTCTTGAAGAGCAAGTTTCTAGTCTGGTCAGAAAAAGAACTGATTGCCTTTCTTGCTCAGGTCACAAAAAGAAGAAAAAAAGTTTAGTCGTAGGTGCCATATTTTAGGGAACAGAGTCTCTTTGAAAAGTTGATGCTCATCCAGTGAGGTGAGACCAAGATGGAGAAAAGACTTGAAACCATGTTATATAAGTATCAGTTGGATGGATTGGGAATGCTTATCCTAGGCTCAGGAAAGAAGGGAGTTATGGCAGCTTTTTTTGAAAGCTGATATGTCTGGGATTTTATTAAATATATTATTCCTAGGTCACCACTAGAACCAGTGGGTAGAAATTATAGACAGGCAGCTTTGGGCATGATATAAAAAACATCTCCATAATTAAAAGTCTAAGAATTGAATGCATTGCCTTGTGAAATGATGACAGGCTCATTATTAGGTAATATTTTTGTAAGGAGATGCATGTGCCATGTTAGAGATTAGGCTAAATGACATTTAAAGGTTTCTTTCCACTCAAAGAGAGATGACTGAGTGACATGAACAGGAAAAGCTCAACTCAGCCTAAGCTGGAGAGGAAAATCTTGCCTTTAACATTTCAATAGGGGTTCCCATTGCCTCCAAACTCACTGTCACTTAATGCCTCTGGGTTTCAGGTTTTTTTTTTTTTTTTTTTTTTTTTTTCTGTAAGTTTGGGCATTGTTCTACATGATCTCTGAAGTGCATTCCTTCCCTCATCTGGTTCATGATTCTTAGAGACTTAAAACATTTACAAAAGAGAACACATGGATCATATATATCAAACTCAATGTTTAATACCATTTCTTTAGAAAAGACACAATTGGTTGTTATTTTGGCCAATAACAGGCAGGATGGCAGTAACCTTAAGTCAAGAAGACCATGGTTCATATACCATCTCTAACACTTGTAGTTATATGAACCTGTTCACAATCTAAACAATCACTTACTATCTCAAGTAATAAACTCCCTAAAATATGTCAAGCAAGCTGTGATTAACACTGGATATTTTCATAAGACAAAATGAATGAAATTTAGGAATTGTGGAAGATGATGGAGTAGATTTAGAGTAACACTAATAAATAATCCATTAGAAGTTATTGTCAGAAGAAAAATATTAATTCAATTAGTCTTTTCTTTTCAAGTATTATATTGAACTCAACCCTTTTTAATTAGATTGTAACTTCAGTTGGGGTCAATGTATTTTTGCCTCTTTATATCATTAGCACTTATGTTAGCATTTTGTGTATATTCAATGTTTAATATGGTCTTCTTAATTTTTTAAATAAAACAATGTTTTAGAGAAACCAGGATTTTATTAATTATGTCTGAGGCCTCGTGGACTTCACAGGGGTATATACAAAGAACTTTAACTGAATTTAACATGAATGAATCAGAAACTCGGGGATTAGATTTTCCTCATGATGCAAATGGCTTTAAAATTTGAAGAGTGAAACAAATTTGAGGTGACTCTTAACCTGTCTGGTATGGAAACAAGAAAAACCAGCTTTCAGTACAGTCTGATGACCTAGGATGTATTAGGGTTTTCCAGCCCCTGATTCAGAGTTCTCAAAATTTGCAATTAAAGACTAAAACTGAATGGTGACTGAACACAGGCTCATTAAGGTAGAGCCAGGGAAGCTGAACAAAATAGACTAATTTACAGATCTTGACTCCAAAGAGGGCAATCTTGATATCAGCATCATCAACAGTAGCAGTATAAACTTCTCTCCTGAATTTCTCATTGCCATAATATGAAATTGCTATTCTTGTTGAGTCATTTCTATTATGTCTGATTCATGACCCTGTTTAAGATTTTCTTGGCAAAGACACTAGAACTGTTTGTTATTTCTTTTTCAGATTACTTGAGATGAGGAACTGAGACAAATAAGGTTAAATGACTTGCTCAAGCTCACACAGTTAGTAAATGCTTAAGGCTAGATTTGAACTCACCAAGATAAATTTCTTGATTCCAGGCCTGGCACTTCATTCACTGTCAAAGAAACTGCACATCATTGAATCAACATTTATTAAATACCTACTATGTATCAGGCACTGTGTTAAGTGAAGGGAATATAAAGGCAGTCCCTGCTTTCAATGAATTAATAATCTAATGGGGGAAGCAATAAGCTGACAAATATATACAAAGCAAGCTATAAACAGGATAAATAGGAAATAATTAACAGAGGGAAGGCACTAAAATCAATTCAGATTGCAAAGGCTTCCCCAAAAAGATGGGATTTTAGTTGTGACTTAAAGGAAGCAAGATCAGTAGTCAGAGAGAAGGAAGGAGAATATTAAATTGGTGACAGCTCCAACAGCTTTATCTTCCATCAGTTTAAAGGAAACTGTATTTCCTTCATCTTCATCCATGTTCATTTGACACCAGACTATAATTTTTGCTTAATTTTTTTTTCTTTTTAAAAAGGAAATGATAATTGTCAAAAGTGAGTGATTTAGACATGGCAAATTCTACATGGATTCAGAAATAAATAGATATATGACAAAAAGCTCCTCAACAGTAGATTTGTCACTTGATGCTAAATCATTTGCCTATAGCAAAGAAACCTGCTCTAAAGCTGGTATGGCCTCTCTCCACTTCTATATAGTACTCAAAAAGTTGAAGAAGTAAGAATCATATCAGTTTTAGAAGTCTTACAGAATGAAATCACAACATTCATTTTTTTCTGTTGTAGAAATTATCTATTACATATACATATATATCTTCTATTTAACTGTGTATGGGTCCTCTCAATAGTGCATAAGCTCTTTAAATATGTCCCTTATGCTTAATTATAATTTTAAATTTTCCAAATACAAACTCAACTGAATTCCTGCTCCAGTGTCTCATAGGCATTATGAGCAACAAGGATACGGCTTTTCTTCTTTCTCCAAAGAGGCTTACCAGCTGTTCCCAAACTTGACAGCACATCCTTCTTCACTATTATTTTACACAAGATATCTTCCCTACCTTTACTTCTCAAAATCCTTTTGTGGGATGGGGAAGATTTAGCTTCCTTAAAATTCCTTAAAATTTTATTATAATCATAGAAAGTAAGGCTCACTTAGCATGTGTCACAAGGTATTTATGTGCAAATGAAGTACAAAGACTCATCCATGCCCAGTTTATTCCTTTATGAAGTGTAGAAAAAAAATTTAAATGAAAAGAAAGTTTGGTCATTAGCTTGGAGAACATTAATCATGTCCTTGAAAACCTTTAGAAAGATTAAACGGACATGTCTAGAAACAGGTAAAAAGTTTTAAGTATTTTAGAGAGGGTGAAGCTATGTGAAATGTGACCTTCATATTTCTATTAGAAAACAACAGTATGTGAATTCCTCCCCACTATCGACCTATTTATTTAGCAATAAAATACACCATGTTTGGAAGGAAGCTGTTCAAATACTTGACTGACATCAGAGACACAAACTTCAGCCAATGAAGCAGGACTCAGCTTTGGGGAATGTATCTTTTGATAGTAGAGAAAAGAGCAAACTGTCAATTGAAGTGAAAATTAGTTCTTGTATTTGGGAGTTGGTCCATGAAGAGATGTAAGCTAAGGAAGACCAACTGAGTGATCTAGCAAGTAATAAGGAAAATGAGCAGTCAACAGAGAAAGTTTTTGACTACTGAAAGTTACAACAGTGTTGAGGAAAATCAAAACACACTCAGAAGAAGATGATAAAATCAATTCTCCTAATCCGAAATCTCCAAAAAAAATAAGAACTGGGCTCAGACCATGGAAGAGTTCAAAAAGGATTTTGAAAAGCAAGTAAGAAAAATAGAGAAAAAAATTAGGAAAATAATTTAGAGTGATGCAAAAGGAAATATTAAAAGCTAATAAGGAGAAGAATGGCTTAAAAAAGCAAAATTGGCCAATTAGAAAATGAGGTATAAAAGATCACTGAAGAAAATAATTCTTTAAAAATTAGAACTTAGCAAATGGAAGCTAGTGACTTTATGAAAAATCAACATACAATAAAGTAAAACCAAAAAAAAAAAAAAAAAGGAAAGGGAAATAGAAAAGGTTGAAATATCTCATTAGGAAAATAGATCCAGGAGAGAATATAAAAATTATTGGTCTACTGAAAATCACAATAAAATGTCTAGATATAATCTTTCAAGAAATTAACAAGGAAAATTGGCCTGATATTTCAGAACCAAAGGGTAAAATAAATGGAAATTGAAAGAATCCACTAATCACCTGTTGAAAGAGATCCCCAAATAAAAACTCCCATATTAAAGAGAAAAATATACAGAAACAACTTAGGTATAGTGAAATTATAGTCAGGATAGCACAAGATTTAGCACCTTCTACATTAAAGAACTGGAGGGCTTGGAAAATGATTTTGGAGAGTAATGGAGTTAGGACTGCAACCAAGAATCACCTACCCAGGAGAAGTGAGTATAATTCTTCAGAGGAAAAGGTGGTCATTTAATGAAATAGAGGATTTTTGAACATTTGTAAAAAGATGGGAGAT